>NC_088873.1:6396583-6542898 GCF_032884065.1 Artemia franciscana
CTGTCCCGTGGTTTAGATGAAATTTTAAGTTATATAGAATAAAAAAAGGATAAAAGTTGCTGATCCTTGTTGCTATTTTCTTTGGGGGGGGGGGGGGGATTCAAAACGCCAGATTAAACGAGAAAATGGTAGTGATCTGTACTTATTGATGCTAATGTAATTGCGTAGCTTTTTTATTTTATTTATTAACAGGTTTAAAAAAATCATTACAAAAAGTATAAACATTGTAATGTTTTGTACAGTTTTTATTGTGAGGCAGTACAATATATTAAACGGGCTCCTATTTAAGAAATATTATAAAAGTTGAAAACAATCAATTAAAATTCATTCAATTAAAAACCTAAAATTCAGCCAGAAAAACATTTCAGTTCCGTTTGAAATTTTAATTTGCACAAGAAAATTATATCTACCATGAGGAATATTCGTATATATTATGTTATTGTTATATTTAACATATACTAAGTTGTTATATTATACATTATTTTAGTATTTTCGTTATATTGCGTTAAAAAAGAAACACCAAAAATACTAGATTAATTTAGACAAAGTGACTGAATCTTTCATTTACTACGAACTTTTTTCTCAAATTATACCTTCCCTTGACCCATTTCAGTATGACTATCTGAAAGGAAGCAGCTCCTCACTATTTGATAAGACTGTTCCACCTAATAAACTAAATGGCTAGATCAAAGAAATGCTATTGTGGGCTTTTTTTGCTGATTATCAAAAAGTATTTGACCTAATCCGCCGTATTACCGCTGCCGAAAACTTAAAGGTGATGGGTGCAAAAAAGTATATTCTGCTGCTTGTTACTGATTTATTTCGCCGCTATCTTCTTGTTTATGCACATTTCCTGGGAGATTTCAACTTGGAATGGGCCAAAATAACATGGGATGCACCTCATGGCACCTCAAAACTTGCAGCCCTGCTGTTTCTAGCGGTTAGGTGCTTTCTGGAGTTGAGAATCGTTTTAAATGTGTCGATGACTTATGCGGCTTGCTGAAGTACCTAGTGGACAAGCACCAAGTTATTCACAGTTCATTAGTGACCTCAAATCGAATTTTGTTGATCGGTCTGACTCCTATGGGCTCCAATTCAACGAGAATAAAAGGAAAGTAAGGAGGTTCAACCCTCTCAAACTGGATCTCTCCTGTCCATAACCCTTGTATCCAGTTATATCAACCGTTGCTATACTAGATTCACTTTTATTTCATACTGCTCCTTTAGCCCACATGTTGCTAGCCTAGTAAAGATAGGAAATTTCGCCTTAAGAGAATTGATTGCTTTGGGGTGCCTGGGTTTTTCTATAACGCAAATCGAAATGGTATGTCTGTGTTATATACGGGCATTACTTGATTACGCACCTCTGGTCTGGGCCCTCAAGTGCATGATACAGAATGTCTCAGTTGTGACATTAAAACCTTACAGAAAGGGCTGCAAAAATCATACTCATTACAGATTATTTGTCTTACAAGTCTGCTCTCATGTTGTTAAAAATTCCCCCTCTCCGTGAGTACAGATACGAATTTATCCTCGTTTGGATACTCGCTGCTCGCGAGTCAGAAGTATAGCTCGTTTCTACCCCCTACTTATACAAGCATCTGCCTATCCGAAGCAGAAATAAAATTGAACCCTTGAGATATCGTATCAATCGTTTTACAAACTCTTTATTCTTTTTTAACAGTGCAATTTAATCGTTCGTGATTCGTTGATCTTGTTATTTGTTGATATTTAAAAGAATAGCATAGTTTTCTTGCGGCCTAGGTCAAAATTAGAAAAGCTGTTTTTCGTAAATGAATCTTGAATCATTCATAGTCAACTAATCCAAGCAATAAATAAGAAATACTCATCGATTGCTCACACTTATACTACTGACTCACCCATCATTTCAACCAATAATACAATTTATAAAAATAAGTAATACAATAAAAAAAATAAGGGTGCCGCGATAAAAAAAAAAGTTTGTACAAATAAGACCCACTGCGGCAAGCGGTAACCCTTCCTAGATTTCCTAGATTACAAAAGCCCGTCATTTTATCAAAAGCAATGAATCTTGAATCATTCATAGTCAACTAATCCAAACAATAAATAAGAAATACTCATCGATTGCTAACACTTATACTACTGACTCACCCATCATTTCAACCAATAATACAATTTATAAAAATAAGTAATACAATAAAAAAAAATAAGGGTGCCGCGATAAAAAAAAAAGTTTGTACAAATAAGACCCACTGCGGCAAGCGGTAACCCTTCCTAGATTTCCTAGATTACAAAAGCCCGTCATTTTACCAAAAGCAAGGAAAGGGGGGTCAGTTTTTTCATCATTTCACGGAAAAGTCTCAGCAGGGACAGAAATTCAAGCTTTGTCTTTGTAATGTGACAACCTAGTACTCCACTCACAGATAAAATTCAAGCTTTTTTTAACCAATGAAATTCTATTTCTGTAAATTGGGGCAAAAAAGATAAGTAGACTAATAAGTTGATCAAGGAAATAAACAAGGGGTCTAGGTCTTTTATGATGCTACATAATATAGTCCGAGGCACTAGTAAATGATGATCGTTACTTTTAATGTCAGTGAAAGCATATACGCCCATTATACCTACGTTATACTTCGTTGTGCTGTATCAATACTGCCATTCTTCGGATTAGTAATATGCATTGGAGAAATTTGTCTTGCATGTTTGTGTGTTTCTTTTTTACTTTATTTGTGCTGCCAAATTTGCATACGTATTTTGTGTCTGCGTGCTTAGAGTACAGTATTAAGAATGACTGTTCACAATTTCTAAAAGTCGCAAAGAAGGATACTATTTGTGATAAAAATGAATTCAAGAAGTAAGCGCCGTCTTTCTACTCTCTAACTAGACCCTTGATTTACCATTGCATAAACAATTGAGCAATTTCTAAATCTTAAGTCCATTTTATTGAGACATGTGTAGTCGCTTCTATGGGGACCGCACTGTTTCCTTATTGGCTGCCGACGTCTTCCTCCTATGTCTGTACCTTAATAAACTCAGATATAACTCTCCCTAACAAAGAAATTGCCTATGTGCCTGTTGCTTAGTATCAAATATGATTCAGTAGAATTTGTAACTCGTTTAATGTCTAAAAGTTTTTTACTATGAAATTTTATTGCGAGATTGAATGAACGTATGAAGTAGACACCATGTCGCCAATATCTGACTAGACTCTCATAACATAGAAAAGTTCAGTTATTACGGAAGCTTTGACCAATTTTGTTTAGATTTTTTCTTAAAACACTTTAGAATACCACCGCTGTTACAGGGACTATGCTGGTTCCTTATGGATTGCTGATACCGTCCTTTCCTTAATGTACCCTGTATTTGTTTCTATTGTAAAGTATGGTTGAGTATTAGTAATAAATTATGCATGTATTCTGCTTTTTAGTTTCTAAATGTTTTGTCAACTCTTTAATATTTTTTATTTTGGTTTTAGTTTCGCCTTTTTATTTCATTGAAATTTCGTATTTTTTTTCAGGCATTTTTGAATTTTATCCCTCACAGCTTCGTAACTAGTGGCTTACGTTAAGGTCTTCTATTCTTTTTTTTTGCATATCTAGAACGTTCTGAAAGCTCTTGCTAACACAACTTCTAGTATTTTTGATTTGTCTAAGCTTAGTGGTAATATATCTAGTTTGGTAATTCCTTGGCTTTATAAGTAGTTTGATCGCATTTTCATTATTTTTTCTGCTTTATCACAATTCTTCAGACCATTGATGATTTGATGCTACCTATATCATACTGCCTCCAGGTCTCTCCAGGCACTTATGAATCTCAGAGAGAGCAGAAGCTGAATGACGCTCTATCTCAACTTTTGGATCAAATTGTGAATGACCAGAAACTGAATCCCAAAGATAAGAAAAAGAAATTAAAGCAGGTTTGTCACTCTCTACCATCATATGAATAGAATAGGCGTAGACCAGAACCTCGCATTGAATCATACTGGCCCCATATAGAAAGAAAATCTAAGAAACAAAATAACATTACTAAAACAATACAACTGATTAAAACTGAATTTTTTAATTCTTGAAAACTTGAAAACTTTAATTGAAAACTGAAATTCAGTTTTAATCAGTTGTATTGTTTTAGTAATGTTATTTTGTTTCTTAGATTTTCTATATGGGGCCAGTATGATTCCAGAAATCTGTTGGAACTGTGTTGACACAGACCCCGGAGTTCACTGTTAAACTGAAATAGTATTTAAAAAATAGGTATATGGAGATATAAAAACATATTTTCAATTTGTTTGCAGTTTATGTAATAGGGCTCAGTTATGCTTGCCAAATGTACGGTGTTGAATTTTACTTATATCTTTATTTTATATATCTATCTGTTTTTATTGATATTTCTTTACCATTGTAAATGGTAAGTCATATGGATAGATTAGGCGTTGTAACTTGTCGAATGTAATACTGAAAGTACCAAGAACATGAAAACAAAGATATTTTTTGCCTCCTGGGTCCATTTATACCTTAAAACGGGGATTTTTTTAATATATTCAATTGGTTGACTAGTAACTAGACTAGACTAGTAACGCATTAGTCTGCCTGAAAATAAACAACCAAAATTGAATAGTTAAATCTTAAAAATTCAAACATTAATAATCTTAAATTTTAAACAAACAGGAATTACTAGTAATTAATACATAAAACCCCAAACAAACTGAAATTAAAGTGAATTATCACATAGAACATAAGATGATAGATGGTGTAATACTACTACTACTAACAACTCACCGCATCACCATTCCGCCTGAGGCCAACACAGCTATGCCGTTCCTCCTCCATCCTAATCTATTCTAAGCCTCCCTCTTTACACCCTCAAAGAAAGTTCCCATTGTCCTTAAATCTTCCTATACGGTAGTCTCTCACCCCAACCGAGAACGAGCTCGGTTGCTAGTTTAACATTCGAGTTTAACAAATACGAGTTTAACATTCTTCGCAGTTTTAGTAGAATCTTCTTGAACGTTGTTTTCATACGATTCAAGATTACTCTCAGAAACAATTTGCTCGTTGTGATCCCCATAGCAGAAAACTAAATAGTTTATTCGCTTTCCACCCCTTTTTGTAATTCGTACAGGCCGCAGTGGTTAGCCTGCAAATTTTGTCAGTGCTAAGTCAAATTGCTTGTCTGGCGGTATAATTAACGTGAGCAGGATAAAAAAGAAAGAAACACAACAAATGAGACTTACCTTAAATCCGTGGGCAGGCCCACGGATGACGGATTCTCCAATTCAATCCCTTTCAGTGCCGAGCTATCTGAGAAAAAAAAATGCTGTCAATGCAGAATATCTTAGTTTCAGCAACATTTTCTTTGTTTTCCAGCCAAGTGACGGCAGGTTTCCTGTATAGAGGCTTCAAAAAAGGCAGCTCTTATGGTGTACTTCTTGTTTTGACTTACCATTATTTTTAAGAGTTAAAGGCTATTATATTTCTTAGCATTGGACGTGATCCTCTCTTACTCGATTAACTCTTAGCTCGATTAACACCTTGTTACTACCTCATAGGGCGTGAGTTAAGTATCACGCCCTGTTTGAAACTGATGTTTAACTCCTAATCTATTCGTATCCGGTTTTCTTTCCCAGATATTTTGGAATTCGGCAGGAATGGGGAGTCCACTTTTCTTTGCCCTCAAAGAAGACGACGTGGGCATGTATAAGACTTGCCGATATACATACAAATAGGAGAAATTTTCTTATAATTAGTTCAAACAAAGATTACTGAATACATATAACTGAATACTGTGAATAATTACTACTGAAAACTTACCAATTCATCCGTGTACATTTCAGACCGACCTTACTTTGATATGTGCTTCACTCTTTAATTACTTTAAGTGCCCAGTAACGGATTAACGGTTAAGTCACGGATTCTCCAATTCGATTTACCAGTACCCTCTAACCAAGTCTAGGAAGCTAAATATTTTCTTACTACCAACCGTCTCCAGGAGCTCATCTATAAGAGGTAAAGGATGCGCATCAAAACAAGATTTATTGTTAATCCCAAGAAAATCAAGACCAATTGAGAACGAGCTGCTTTCCGTTTAGCTGTAAACGATTGATCGAAAAGACGATTGTCATCCTTCAACCTAAAACAAATAGATATTACCACAAACATGATTAGCACCGTACCCTCCTAAACCTTCTAATGGCTAGTGTGCTATTTGCGATTCACCCAAAAAGATTGGCTATTTTGAGTATTGTGTTTTTATTTGTCAAAACATCAACAACAATAACATAGCAAAAATAATAATATCGCAGGGGTTTTTCAAGGTTTACGAATACTAGTGGTGTTACCCACCCCTTCCCCTTTAAAACCCTCTAAGCTACTTGAGTGTCAATTGTATTTTATTTAAAACGATTTTAATTTGGAACAGTGTGTTTTATCTGTCATACTATCAACAACAACTAGAATGTATTTGTTTGTTTACGTAAATACGTGTCAAAATCATTTATTACAAAGAATTCTGTTTTGTATCTATAAAAAAAAGGCGTTACGAAACAATGCAGCAAAATTCTTTTCCTTCCTTAATTTTTCGTCTTAATTGAAGTTCCTTTGTATGTAATATTTTATTGAGCTGAAACTTCAAAACAGGTCATCGTAAAAAAAAAAAAAACTCCCCTTCTTCATGCGCAGAATCGACACTCAGAATTCTTCCAAAATTTCTTGTTAACTGTAATTTGCTGTTTGCCCTGTCTTTCCAATCCCCTTGTCAGGCCTACCCTGCAAACTTCCCACCAATTGGAGAAATCAGTGTTTGGCTCATTCTATGAATAAATGAATTTTATTTATAACTCACCATACTGCAAAAAAGGAATAGGTGGAGTAGAAGAACCCCCACCCCCCCCCCCCAAAAAAAAATGACAAGAAAACTTCATATAAACATATATACAAAACACGAAAAATCGAACATTCAGAAAACGGTACTGTAGCTCAAGTATTTGCATACACAATCAGAAAGATGTGCACGCTCCTCCTCCATTCTAATCTATTCTAAGCCTCTTTATGATTGTATTTTGAACATAACTCGTAATTCTACCAAAACCTTTGTTTCTCAGTTAGTGAACTGAATCAGAATACTCTTTTCTTTCTCTATATTTTCCAATGACTTAAATTTCTGGATAAGGCAGACGGTAGAACTATCGTCTAAAAAAAAAAAAATAAAACTGACAAGAAAACTTCATATAAACGTTATTTCGTGTTACAAAAAACACGAAAAATCGATCATTCAGAAAACGGCACTGTAGCTCAAGTATAACGGCACATGCACAATCACATAGAGATCACATAGAAAGATCACATAGAGCTTTAACGCAAGCGTGATGTTTGAGCTTGGGCAGCTAAATTAAAATATTGCATAATTCATGCTCATTCTCCGGGTATGTATTTCTGGTGTAAAGAGGGAGTCGGAGAAGAAACTTAATTGAAAAAGGTAAAAAAAATATGGTAAAAAATGGTAAATGGAAAAATGAGGTAATTGAAAAAAGTTGATCTAATCTTTAGTTTATCAAACAGTTCGTGGTAACGAACTGCAGTAAGGAGCGACCCGGCTCAATATTAAACGAAACTCTAAAAAAACGGAATTTTGATACCAATAGAAGTATCAAAAGAGTCGGATTTTTATGCTAATTTTAAATATATAAGTTTCATAAAATTTAGTCGTACTCATCAAAAGTTACGAGCCTGAGAAAATTTGCATTGTTTTGGAAAATAAGGGGAAACACCCCCTAAAGTTCATAAGATCTTAACGAAAATCACACCATCGCATTCAGCGTATCAGAGAACCCTACTGTAGAAGTTTCAAGCTCTTATCTACACAAATGTGGAACTTGTTTTTTTTTTTTGCCAGAAGACCGATCACGGGTGCGTGTTTATTTGTTTGTTTGTTTTTTGTTTGTTTTTTTCCAGGGGTGTTCGTATCGACCAAGTGGTTCTAGAATGTCGTGAGAGGGCTCATTCTAACGTAAATTAAAAGTTTTAGTGCCCTTTTTAAGTGATAAAAAAATTGGAGGGCACCTAGGCCCCCTCCCACGCTCATTTTTTCCCAAAGTCAACGGATCAAAATTTTGAGATAGCCATTTTGTTCAACATAGTCGAAAAACATAATAACTATGTCTTTGGAGCTGACTTACTCCCCACAGTCCCCAGGGAAGGGCTTGCAAGTTACAAACTTTGACCAGCGTTTACTTACAGTAATGGTTATTTGGAAGTTTACAGACCTTTTCAGGATGGTTTTTTGGATGGGGGACTGAGGGGAGGGGGATACGTGGGAGGATCTTTTCTTGGAGGAATTTGTCATGGGAGAAGAGAAATTCCATGAAGGGGGCGCAGGATTTTCTAGCATTATTTAAAAAAAACAGTGAAAAAAAAATATGAAAAAGTTTTTTCAACTAAACGTAAGGACCAGCATTAAGACTTAAAACGAACAGAGATTATTACGCGTATTGGGGGCTCATCTCTTCCTAAATACCTCGCTCTTGACGCTAAAGAATTTTTAGTAATTTCAACTATTTATTCTACAGCCTTTGTGATTCAGGGGTCAATCTTAAAGAATTGGGACAAAATTAAAGCTTTAGTGTAAAGAGTGAGGTATTAACGTGGGGGAAAACCCCCTCATATACATAATAAAAAATAAACGAATATAGAAGTTCGTTACGTAAGTTAATTTGTAAGTTATGTATATTTTTTACTAATAAAAACGTTCGTTAAAAATTAAAAATTCTAGTTGCCTTTTTAAGTAACCGAGAAATTGGAGGGCAACTAGGCCTCCTCTCCCACCAATTGAGAGAAAGAGTAAAACTTCAGCGTAAAGAGTGGGACGTTGAGGGAGGAACAGCCCCTTTCATACACGGAGTAATTTCTGTTCGTTTTAAGTTTTAATGTCGCTTCTTACTTTCAGCTAAAAAAAACTTGTTTTTTTTTTATTAAATCTGTATTAGATAGCCCATTCATCATCACTAAAGCATAATAGATAACTGGTAAAGCGACTGGTGAAGAAAGACGTGGTAAGACTTTTCTATTAAGACTGAACTTTAGGGAAGCCGTTGTTTTCACAAATCGATACAGCCCACTTTTTTTTCAAAAACATTTTTTTCTCTTAGGAAAACAAAATATCGATAACACATATGATTTTCCGCAGGATTATGGAAAAATAACAAAACACTTTTCTTTTTACTAATAAGAATAAACTTTAAAATATTTTGGCTTTATTATCAACGGGAAAAGGAGGAAAATACAAAAGATATACGAAGATGAAAGAAAAACTCAGCTCCAGTTAATTTCCAGTTGGATAATACAACTTTATATCACAACACAAATTATTTGTTCCATAAGTTGTTTGGTCGTTGGCGGCAAAAATAAATTTGAGTCTATTTTGGTTGCACGAATTAATAAAACAATTTTTTTGCGTTGTCCTTTCTTCATTGCAGTCCCCTTGCCTCTGTTGATATGCCCCATAGATCTAAGCCAATCTGAGACAATAAAATAGGTGGACTCAATTACAGGTGTCTTCATAGATAGGCTACAGCCAATTTTATAGACTTTTATAGATTTTGATTTTTACTGATTTTTTTAAAATATTTACCAGCCAGTAAATTAAAGATTTAGTTGCTAGAAATGAAGCAAGACTAGACCCATTTCCGGGCTTCACGAACCGATGAGCCAAAATAAGTTTATTTATAAGTTCATTTATTTTTTGTATACGACTCCATCTGGTCGAGAAACTTGTGACTTTTCCAATCTGATTGGAAGACAAAATTTATGATTCCATTTTCGTGTGTCCAGAACATTTATCTATCTTTTGGTCTGGAAAAAAAAGAAAAAAAAAAATTTAAAGTCAACATCTCCAAAGGGATCAACAGCTCCCAGATTTAATATTTCAGCTTTCAAGAAATGATTATCGGTCTCTTTTCGACCAAACTAATATTAAGGAGAAAAAATGTTTTGTTGCCCTTATATCCCTTCCCTAAATGTAGTATCCTATACCTCCTTGCCCTCCCTAAACACTCGCTGAAAGCTCTAACTAACTCCCAAGTTGTGACAGAGATATTACAGATACGCTATTTCAAGAGACTGGGTTAAGATTCTGTATTTTGATTTATCTCACTTCCTCACCGTGAATATACCCAAAGTTCCCTCAGGGCTATTAATGCTAAAATTCTTAGGAGGATTTCATACACACATTTTTTGGCCCAGACATCTCCTTCCTTTAAAGACATAATGTGAAGTCCCCTCATCCCCCTCTCCTTAACAGTCTGAAAGATCCGGTTTTATCCGCGCTTGTCGTCCCTGAGGTGTTTTGGATATGTCGTTTTGACAATCTGGATTCAAAGTTTCCTTTGAGTATTTCCGCCCTCTCCTAAGCCAAAATATGACTTTTCTTTAGTCCTCCAAAACCCCTGAAAATGTCAAAATTTCAAAGCGACCATCCAAGCTGTTCGTAAGATAATGTAGATCAACTATTTTAAGGAGATTATATACCTTAAAATAATTTTGCGAGTCTCAACGTCGGCTAAAGGTCTCAAAAACAAAGAGCTCATTAGCGAATTCTCCTAGCTATTGAGAATAAGTGGTTTGACTACAAATTTTATTCAAACAATAATGAAATTGCACATCTCCTATGCCGGTAAGGTTTTCAGGATAGGACCATAGGGAATTCTCTGAGCTGCCAAATTGCTCAAATCCTTTGAGCTGGTATTTGTCCGTGTCCTAGGAGATATCTTAAAACATTTTTCGAGATTGCCTTTTTCTGAGCTTTAAAAAGAATCATGCTCTGATTAGTCCAAAAAAAAAAAATCAACAATTTCTAATGATGTCGGTATCCTTAAAACTAAACATCTCTGTCTCCGGCACAAAACAGGAGAAGCTAAATAAATAATTAGATGTCTGGGAAAGTAGGTGCCGGCTTTTAGTTCTTTTGGTTTTTATTTCGTTTTCGTTTTCATTCGTTTTCTTTCGAGTTTTTTCGTTTTCGTTTTCAGAGATCCTTTATCAATGCTCTACAAGTAATTTTAATTAGTTTGGCCGCACTATCTAAGAAAGTTTGTAATGGATAAGATAGCGTAATTGTTTATGGCATTGAACCCCCTTAATTGCCTGAAAGCACGTGTTTTTTTGTTTTTTTGTTTTACTTTTTGCTCTATACCACTATTTAAACGGGAAAAGATTTAATTCATCACGATATCAAAGGTTATTAAACGGATTAGACATCGTATCTTTAAATCCTTATCATCTGCCCTCTCCTCTCAAGTCAAATTCGAAGCTCTCCCCCAACACTCATTAAGAGTTTAAAGTTGATCCCCAAAGCAATTTCTAGGATCTTGTAGATACGCTATCCTGATCATCTGGCAAGACGCCGTGTCTTTTGGTTCACTTTGCTACATACAACGAATAGATTTTAGGTCCCATTGAGGTCTATAGTTTAAAAATACTTAGGTGAATCGGAGAGAGCTTCATATGACCCTCCAAATGATACCTGAAAGTATTGACTTGATGCCCCCTTGTCATTCCGGAGAAATTGCAGATACGCCATTTTGATAACCTCGCACCACACAGCGTCTTCCCTTTGATCTTTTACTACTTAGACAAGAATAAATTCTTATTCCAATAGGGACTTGATACTGCAAAAATGATTAAGTGAGATGGAAACACACCATTTTTCGTCGTTTCCACCTAATACAAAGTTTGAAGAAAAAACTTGTCCCTTGCCCCTTCCACAAACACATTAATTTCGTCCTCTAATCTATTTCTAATTTATTAGAGGTATATTATTTCGATAGTCTTGGCTCACATAATATTTTTAGATTTATTTCCCCCCCCCCTTGAGTCGAAGTTTGAAATCAACTTAGCCCCCAACAGCTTACTAAAATACTAATTTTGGTCTTCCAAGCCGCTCTCGACATATTGCGGACTTTGTGAAGGTTATGAAGCCTACACAAATATCGTGTCTTTCGATTTACACCGCCACCTCACCGTGAATAGATTCCAGTCCCACAGGGGTTTAAAGCTTCAAAACCTCTACGCAGATTTGAGAAAAGATAGGTTTAGCCTTCATCAACCCCCTTCCCTATTGTTAAATTCAAGGTCGTATCTCCCCCTCCTCCCAAAGAAACTCCCTGAACGGTTCAACTTCATCTCTCAAGCCGTTCCAAAGATATTGCAGTTACGTTATTTTGATAACGTCGCAATCTTAGTGTCTTTTCATTTGCCTCCCTACGTGACTGTGAATAGATTTCAAGTTACAATGCAGATTATGTCGCAAAAAATTAATAGGAAATAAAAAGTAATTAGCCCTTTTCATAACATAAAATACCAAGTCCTCCTCCCCCTATCCTTTTCCCTTTCCTTCACTACTTGATATTTTCTATCCATCCCTCGAACCGTTTCCGAAATGTTGAAGACATGGAATTTTGATAACCTGGATGCACATACTGCCTTTTGATTTGTCTCTACCCTCTCCTGTAAGTCCACTGTCCCTCCTTCTCAACACCAAGACACCGTTTGCATTGACACTGTCGATATTGTATTTTTTTACTTTCGGCCACCTCCATTCAAATCCAAATCTAAGGCTCACTCCCCCCCCTCGACATTTCCCGAAAGTTTGAATTTTATAACCGAAGCTGTTCAGGAGAAATTACAGATATTGTGTTATTGTTACCACTCACGGTGTCTTTCAATTTTGCTCGCTACTTAAATGGGCGTGAATTATAAATCTTTTAGGAGCTTATAGTGCAAAAACAGTTTGTTTGTAGAAAAAGAGGCACGTCAGCGAAGCTGTTTACACTCTTAAACGTTTTCGACTCCTAAAAGGGACTTTAAAAATTTGACTTTTCAATCGAATATGCCCCCTCAAAATTTCTACTCCATGTCTTCCAGCCCTCTCAGAAATTTTTACTAACACCCCTCCCAAACGAAGTGATTGGGGAAAAGTAATACATTGAAGGTATAAGCCTCTTTACTTAAACAGTGCTAGAGTGCTGCCTCTGATATACCACTATGATTCTTACCTGAATTAATTTTAAAAAATCTAAAATAGAAGTTTTTCAAAGAAAAGTAAAGAGCCGAATGAAAACAAAGACAAACAGAAATGAAGTAAAATTGTAATTAAAACTTAAATCAAACAAAAACTATTATCAATGAACAAATGAAACTCAAAACGGACAGAAATTCCAATAGGAAATCAAGTCGAACCTAAAACAAAAAGGAATAAGAGTAGGACTGACGCCCCCTAAGCCCTCTAAAGGGCAGAGCGTCATTTGTCTTTTACTGAAAACAGTTTTTATGTCGATTAGCCTGTTCTTATTTGTTATAACACAAAAAAAGTAAAAAAAATTATCGTGATAACTAAGATTAATGAAAGATTAAATGAATGTATATTGAATGTTTAACGTATAATGATATTCATTCATGTATGTCTCAGCAATTTTGTATTTTATTGACGTGATGAAAGGAGAACACGACACTTCTAAAATATATTTTGTTTTTGGTTTAGAGAAAATTACGATTTGGCCTTCAGAAAGCTTATGGGATGTCAGCCCTACTCCTGTTTGTAGCAATTTCTTTTTTTAATTTGAATTAATTATTCGTTTTAATTTTTGTTCGTTTTGGGTCTCATTCATTGATTGTCATTTCCATTCGTTTAACGTTTGAATTATTATTTTACTTTCATTCTACTTGTTTTGGTATAGGGCAGCTATTTACTTTTCTTTTGAAAACTTTTCTTTTTCCTGTTTTGGTATAGTGCATCTATTTACTTTTCTTTGGAAAAGTTTTTTAAATTAATTTCTGTAAGTTTTTAATTAACCTTGTTTTTTTTTATTGGCTAATAAAAGAAATATTTTAATTTTTCGATTTTTCTGTGCAAGAATTAGGATTTTGGCTTACTATTTATATTTTGAAAAAAAATTTGCAATAACTTTCAACAATAGTTGTACTATGGAACTTTGGATGGATGGGTAGGAGGAATATTATTTAAATAAATAGATGGGAAATCTGCTTAATTTTTGCTCTTCTATAGGGTCGAAACCATAACGACTCAAATCATGTTATAACTTTGATTATAGACGAAGATTGATTGACAAGTTCCTTATAAGCATCTTATTGTGTTATAATTTGTTTTAACTACTTGTTTGTTCAAATAAATTCATTGATAAAAAAAATAGCTGTAAATCGTTGCTTAAAAGATTAAAATAAAAACAGGAATTCAAAAATCAATGCAACCAAATTTATGTCTGGTTGAAATTCACTTGGTTCTAAATTTTAATCAATGTATCATTAATGTGTCGAATAAATTTTAGCAAATCAAAATAGAAAATAAAAATCGGAATAAGAATCAATAGGACCACATTTTTCTTCAGACATTTACATTCCTTGCTAAGCTTCCAAGTAAAGATTTAAATCAACCAACCAATATCCAACCAACCTATCTCCAACCAATATTCCCTCAGTGTTTCAGCTGGGTCACTTAAGCCGTTAATTTATACCCCTGGCCATACCTGAGGTATTTGAAATACGCCTTTTTAACAATTTACATGCACATAATGTCTTTTGATCTAGTTTAATTTGCCTCAGAATTCCCTTAGAGTTTTAACCTAGTATTCCTGAGATTTTAGAGATACGCCATTTTGACAGCCTGGATGCATATAGGGTCTTTGAATTTAGTTTAACATCAACCTCGACAACAATATCCTGTAAAAGTATCTACTTAATACTCTTGAACCTTCCTGGGTGCAGATACGTTCTTTTGACAACCTGGACGCGAATAGTGTCTTTTAGTTTGGCTTAAAATTCTTCTGAGCATTTCCTATAAGTTTTAAATACATACCCTAAGCCGTTCCTGCGATATTGCATATACATTTTTTTACATCTTGGATAAAAAACACAGTGTCTTTTCATTTAGTTCAAAGTGCCCCTCAATATTCTCAGAAATTTTCACTTTTATACCCTTAGCCGTTTCTGAGTATCGTAGACACGCCCAGGTTTTACAACCTGAATGCTTATAGCGTCTTTGGGATTTAGCTCAACACCCCCTCAATATGACCTGAAAGTTTCAACTGAATACCCATATTCGTTCCTCCGATGTTGCACGTACGCGCTTTCGACAACCTGGCATCTTCGAGTGCTAAAAGAGGATAAAGTGCATTTGGAGTAAACAGACTTTATAAATATCCTATTTATTTTGTCTTTTTTGTATTGTATTTATTATAAACATCTTGAGAACTAAATAAGATAGGAGCAAAAGGATTTAACTAGTCAGTAAAATAAGCTTGTTTCAAGTCGGTGCCTTTTAACCAGTTATAGAAAAAATGTCACATTAACGCTTTGGATTCCCATGGCCAAACGTATTATCGCTACATTGCAATTATTTCTTTTTTTCAGTTTCGTGAAGCTCATCCTGCCATCTATTCTGAACATTTTCCGAACGGTGAAGATGCTGTATTCTTAAGCCCTAAAAAGACTGAGAAGAAACTGCTTAAGCTGAGATCAAAAAACTTTAGAATTTGATTTAATTTTTTTATGGATGATGTGAAGGATCTGCAGAGCCTATTTTGAAGCTTGTGTTTTAATTATTTAACATATATACATAGGTTATGGGTACATTAAGTATGTTAATGGTATATATTAGCATATTATATATGAAGACATATACATATATGTATTAATGACACTTTAAAGGTCATTGATCCTCTCCCCAATAAGGATGAGAAAATATTGCTCAACCTGAGGTCAAAAGATGTTGATTTTATTAAGACATAAGGGATCTCCTAAGTCAACGTTATTACTAGCTTTTTTCTAATACTTTGTTTCGATTTTTGTCTAGATAACGTTATGTGCGTAAAACGTCTTGATTTTATTGAGGTGTAGATGTTCAAGGCCCATTCACATTGAAACTAATACGCAGATTCAGCTTGCTTCGAAATCTGATATTATTTTATGCCTGTGACCACCTTTTTGTGTTAAATTGGCCAGTATTGTAATTTTTATTATAACTTTGAAGATGTGATCTAAATCAGAACTTTCTGAAGAATATTCCGATTGCTTAGCACTCACAAAACCCAAATCAGTCAATTGTTCTAATAATGTTTATGGAAAGTGTTGATCTTCAGCAGAAATAAAACGAAAGTATTGTAAAGGGATATATGAATAACAGGTAAAGATTTTAATGAAGAAAGTGAAAATAAACTTTAAAATGTTGAAATATTTTGGCTTCTCTTCTGGAAGTGAAAAAAAGAAGAAAAAACGAGACTCAGCAGCTGAAAGATAAAGCAGCTAAATCCAAAATAACAAAAAGGTTTGATAAAGTAATTACTCCACCATGGTTTTGCTTTTTGGTATTTTTCAAATGTAATTACGTCTGAAAATTTCTTATCCGTCTTTTCCCCATTTTTTGGCCTTGTTTTAATTTACTATAATGTGATTCGAACGGTTTTCCTCAACAATTCAAGGTGAAACAACTTGTACTATGATCAAAAAACCTTAAGCATTATATTGAAATTTAATATTAATTAATATATGGGTCAGGTATTACTTTATTAACTCAGAAAGGTCTTGGAAAGGTGCCAAAAGAACCCGTCGCATTGTAATTGGATAGACGGTATGTACTTTAGTTGGCTTTTTTTCAAATGTGATTTTATCTTAAAATTTCAAATCTGTATTTTGAACCTTTCTTAATTTACTACAATGTGACTAAGACGTTTTCCCTCAACACTGCAGAATTTGAAAGTACAAAGAAACTATATTGTCACGAATTCAACGAGCTATTTTAACCTCATTTGACAAATTATTTTATATAAGAAGTTAAATTGGCAAAATCTTGAGCTAGCTTGTGCCACAAAACTTCAGATTTTTACGTTTTTTTTTATGTAAACGTGTTAAAAATCTTTCTTGTATACTTTTTTTTTAATCCGGTCAGTTTTTTCTCCTTTAGGACTCGTGTTATTTTGTCCAGGTATAGATTTTATCTCTTAATGATTTATCAGTCAAACGAACTTAGTCACTTACACTGTAACTATAAACTTTTTATGTTTTTAGGTTGCTAATTAGTCTCTTTTAGTTGTATCTGAATCATATTAGTGTTTGCACAACAAAGTGTATCTGTTTTTCATTCCTTCTCTCTCTCTGTTTCTACATGCTTCCTCTCCTTTCTTTCTGGTATTTTTTTACTACCAGTATGAATTTGCACTCAATGAATATTTGTGGAATGGAAAAGCAAAATTAAATGTATACTTTTTTATGTTTTGTTTAAAGTTTATTTCTCCACAAATTGTATTCGCGTATGTAAGTGGCTCAAAGTGTTTTTTTTATTGTATCTTGTTTTCATTGTGTGTAGACTGCTTTAATTTTAATGTGTGCCAAATTTAACGTTTCTTCTTTTCCTCTTCCTTCTTTTTCTCTCTTCCTCACTCTCGCTTTTTCTCTATCTCTCCTCTCTCTCTCTCTCTCCCTCTCTCTCTCTCTCCCTCTCTCTCTCTCTCTCTCTCTCTCTCTCTCTCTCTCTATATATATATATATATATATATATATATATATATATATATATATATATATATATATATATATATTTGTATCTTTTTTTCTTTCTCTTGTCTTTTTTTATTGGTGTACTAACTTTTTTCCTTATTATGAACCCTATAACATGGATTTTAGCCATATGTTGGGCTAAAATCCATATTTAGCCAAATATGCATTGTTTATCCTACCATAAAAAAAAAAAAAAAAAAAAAAAAAAAAAAAAAAAAAAAAAAAAAAAAAAAAAAAAAAAAAAAAAAAAAAAAAAAACTTAAAAAAAGTCCTCAAACTTCTGTCACCTATTGTACCAAATTAAACTAAAAAAAAACTGCATCAAAATGCAAAATTTCGGACTATTTAATTGCTATAAAAAATAACCCCTCTCTCCCCCAAGAATCAAAATCCTGGGCAGAACCCTGGTTGCATGTATTTTCTTATGCTAATTTTAGCTGAATCCGTTAGGAAAATATTATTACCGTTGGTAACATGAAGACACAAAATACCAACGAAAATCACAAAAATAAGTAACCAATGATTATTTATTTCTAAATTGATGACATTAACCTGATACCGACTTAAATCCACTATACTAAGCTGAAATTACACGCTAAAAATAGTAGAGCTAAACATACTCTAATATGCCAAAAAAAAATACTTGGTACCCAGGTAAACCCTCTGGAATTTACAAAAAGGGCTTAAAAATATGCAATTTTGGGCTATGTATGTATATATGTATTTATTTCCCATTATACGAACAATAAATAGATGGGGTATAAATGAAGAAAGGAAGGTATAAGCCTAACTAACTAGAGAGAAGGAAACGTGTTAAGAAAACAATTCTTGCTTTAAAATATGCACACATTTTTCATGCAGCTAACCTCTATCTTCACTTATTCCAGTGTTTTTTCCAGTTTTTTAAAGAAAATATCGTTTTTTTTGCAATTAGATTTGTTTAATTTCGAAAAGTCTAAATGCAATGCTGTCAATTCAATATTCTGACCCTTTTTCGGAAGCAAAGCGCTAACTATACTTTTCTTTGTCATAGAATTTCTTTTGTCATAGAATTTCATAGAAATTGTATTAACATTATCACTTCATTATCGCTCTTATTAGTCATATTCATTATCACTCTTATTAGTCATACAATTGTGTCATAGAATTTCTTCAGAAAAAGTAGACTTTTTTCATGAACTTTGAGAATAATGACACTGCATTTACTTCAACGTCCTTTACAAACAAATTTTGTACAGGCTGCTCTGTTGCTGCTCTGTCTGATCAAAAAAGCTGAAAACGCTGAAAAAAAAAGCTGAAAACGTTTCAACGTTTGAAAACTTTTGAAAACGTTGAAAACTTCAACGTTTTTTTTTTTTTACTGCAACAAATTTTGTACAGGCTGCTCTGTTGCTGCTCTGTCTAATCAAACTGAAGAAAAGCTGAAAACGTTTCAACGTTTGAAAACGTTGAAATCTTCAACGTTTTTTACTCAAACAAATTTTGTACAGGCTGCTCTGTCTGATCAAAACTGAAGAAAAGCTGAAAAAGGATAAGTATATTAGAAAAATTGGAAAAACAGTTGAGATAAAGGCTTGCTGCATGAAAAATGTGCTATGATTATTCTGCATATTATAAAACAATGGTTCATTTCCACGTTGCGGGAATCCGTCCCTATCTTTTCGAATGATGGTCCCGAAAACGCTACGTTTTACGGCCAAGTTGATGCATAAATGCATCAACGTGACCCTCCTCTGAAAGCTGTTAAGCAATATAGAGCCAAATGACACCATTTTTCTTGTTTTTTTTATAGCCTGGGTGAGCAGTATCATACAAGCCGGGGTAGCCTTGAACCAATGTTTGAGATCATGAAGTTTGTGATGATCCATAGTCATGGTTTTATTATTTTAAAAACCTTGCCAAGAATCCGACCTGATTAGACCAAATCGTTGTGGAAAGCTAGAGAACTTTTCACGCACGAAAACGGACGGAATCTCTGCACGGATTGTTAAATCTGAACAGATTTCTGCAATGTGTAAATGCACTATAAGAATTTTTTTCTTAACGTGTTTCATTCTTTCCAGTTAATTCTCAAGGCTTATACCAAAAATAGAATGAAGAAAATTCTCTGATGCAATTCTAGCTCCGGAAGCTTTTCGCATGCGTTATGTAAATTTTTCGTGTTTTTCATTAAAATAAACAGTACGTGTTCATGGGCGTCACGCAAAAGATATTTGCCAAATTTATAATGTAATTGGACAAATTGAAATTAATTAATGAATCGCAAAAAGGCGCTAAATGTAAATTTTGGGCATTTTCAAAATTCTATAAATTATTACAATGGAAGCTCGATTTAAATGAAATTGCGAACTTTATTTGAAGCATAAGCTAGGTATTTTATGCTCAATCAGGTCTAGTAATAACAGCCACGTTTATTTCAAAATTTGCTGGTTTAACAATGGTACCATCCGAATCCACTTCAATATGTTGAGTCGGGACACATCCGCAGAAGAACGTCGACTAGAGATCCAGTCCGAAAATTTTAGTCCTCAAGTCTAAATGAACGTAAAATCCTTCTTGTACCTTTTAGAAATCTTGAATTAAATCTTTTTTGGTTTTGTTTTTTTAAGTTGGTAGTAGTATCATTTGGGTTTAGTTTGATTATTTCATAGTTAGATTTGTTTCCACTAGTCTCTTTGTTTGAATTTTTATAATTAGGGCGTTTGACGGAAATATATATATGTACACCCGAGCTTGTTAGAAATTTCAAGAAGAAACTTTAATAGTTAGAAAGTAGAAATTTTTCCAAAGGTGGAATTTTGATAGAGAAAAAATAATTGTAGAATGAACAGACACTTAGGGATACTTTTATTTAATGGAGGAGGAGGGGGTTATAATCAAATTGAAAACTTTTAAGAATGTCAAATATGAAAAAAAAATCTATAAAAGCCCAAGGCACGCCCCTCCCGTCTTCCCTTGGTGTGCCGTGTAATCGTGGAGCAAGACACAGGGGTCTATGTACTTGGCCTATTTTACATGACATCTTGGGTAACCAGGGTCATCACTGGCTAATTTTTTAATATAATTTTTCCATCACGTGGCAAAGGCTTCTTATGAATCTAAAGCCAGTTCTTACTTTATATGTATTGAAACGTTCGCCAGATCTGGAAAAGATCAGGTTATCCGGTCATCCGGATAGGTTATCCGGACCTTTTCCAGGTTATTCAGAGCCATACCTTTTCTTTTCCATGATCTTTTGGCAGATCTGGAAAAGACAGATCTATCAAAATCTAGGTAGATCTGGAAAAGATTAGGTTATCCGGTATTTTTTTTTTGAAGAACTGAGTAAACTGGAAGAAAACGCTTCGACTTTTTACTGATTGGAAATGTTGCACAAATACTTTTCCGACGAGGAGTTGGAAGACCAGGAAGAACAATGTTGACTGGTTGATCATTTTGACCGTCTGTCATACTGTCCAAAAAGAAAATCTTGGGCTTACCAACAAGCCTTGGACACTTGTCTGCGTTGAAAAATGAAGTTAGCTCTTTTGCATCATCATGCATATAGTGATTTATTTTAATACTGAAAGTAAAGAGCGACATTAAAACTTAAAACGAACAAAAATCATTCCGTATATGAAAGGGGCTGTCCCCTCCTCAACCCCTCGCTCTTTAAGCTAGTGTTTTATTGTTTTAAAAAGTAGAGTTGTGAGAAAGAGTCAAACTTTAGCGTAAAGAGCGGGGTATTGAAGAGGGGACAGCCCCTTTCAAATACGTAATAATTTATGTTTGTTTTAAGTTTTAATGTCGCTGCTTACTTTACCCCCCTCCCCCAGGCTCAGGGGCCCGGGGGAGGGGGGTACGTGAGAAGATCTTTTTGTGGAGGAATGAACAGAAATTATTACGTTTATGAGGGGGTTCGTTCCCTACTCAATACCTCGCTCTTTACGCTAAAGTATTTTAATAATTTCAAAAGAACTATTTGACGAGGGGAAGAAAACCCCTCATATACGTAGGAGACTATTTGACGAGGGGAAAAACCCCTCATATACGTAATAAAAATATACAAATATAGAAGTTCGTTATGTAAGTTAATTTGCAAGTTACGTATATTTATTACTAATAAAGACGTTCGTAAATAAAATTAGAAGTTCTAGTGGTCTTTTTGAACATCCAAAAAATTTTAAGGGCAACTAGGCCCCCTCTCCTGCTGCTTTTTCTCCAAATCTTCCGATCAAAACTTTGAGGAAGCTATTTAGCCAAAAAAGGTAAAATTAATATGCGTATTTCGTTTTAATTATTCATGTACAGTGAGCCAAAGTCAAAACCTGCATCAATTCAAAAACTTTCAGAAATTAAATTTTAAAAAACGAGTTTTTTCAACTGAAATTAAGGAACAACATTAAAACTTAAAGCGAACAGAAATAATTGCGTATATGAGGGGATTCGCCCCCTCCTCAATACCTCACTCTTTACGCTTGAGTATTTTTTAGTAATTTCAAAGAGATATTTATTCTAATTAAACCGGTCTTTGTGATTCAGGAGTCATTCTAAGAAAATTCGAACTTTAGTATAAAGAGCGAGGTATTGACGAGGGGCGAACCTCCTCATATACGTAATAAAAATATACGAATATAGAAGCTCGTTACTTAAGTTAATTTGTAAGTTGTTTATATTTATTACTAATAAAAACGTTCATAAATAAATCAAAAGTTCTAGTGGCCTTTTTAAGTATAAAAAAAATGGAGGGCAACTAGACTCCTCCCCCGCCCCCTTTTTCCCAAAATTGCCCGATCAAAACTTTGAGAAAGCCATTTGGACAAAAAAAAAAGTAAAATTTATATGCAAATTTCGTTTTAATTATTCATGTAGGATAAGCCAAAATCGAAACCTATCCAGAAATCAAATGAAAAAAAACAAGCTTTTTAACTGAAAGTAGGGAGCGACTATTTCGTCCCAGAAGTCGCGCAAGGTTCATTTCAAAAAAAAAAGCAAGGTTCATTTCTCCGTGATTTTTGTCGATTTTAAATTTAAACTTTCGTAGTAGCAATTCTTTCTTTGCGATGAGCTGGCCAGGATTTACCAATAGGCCCGAGCCTAGGGACACACAATGCCAGGGGGAAGGGTAAATTGTCACTGAGCGTTTGTTTTTAACTGGACCGATGTGATTCAGGGTGTCCCAGAAGTCGCGCACCATATATGTGGTCGACGAAAGAGTGCAACTGATGAGAAAACGTCAACTATGGTTTTGACGAATTTTGCTAGAAGCCCCGTGAAATCAGTAATGAAAATAAGCCAGGAGCTTACGATTAGCAAATCATCAGTACATCGTATTTTTAAAACACAGAAATTTCACCAGTACAAAGTGCATCTTGTACAAGCTATACATGGCGATGACACAGATAGGTGATTAGAGTTTTGTGAATGGGTGTGTAATCACCTGGATTCTCCAATATTATTTAGTGATGAAGCAATTTTTCATTTAAATGGGCAAGTAAACCGTCACAATATGCGCTATTGGTCAGAAGTAAATCCTAACTGGCATGAGGAGGGTCATCATCAGACCAACCCTATGATAATGGTCTGGGCTGGAATATGGGAGGAGGAAATCGTTGGTCCTTGGTTTTTCAATACTAGCAATGTCATTGGAGAAACTTATTTAGAGCTTTTACAGACCTTCCTGTTTGAATACCTAGATAATATTCCTATAATTAGACGACGAAACCTCTTATTTCAGCAAGATGGAGCTCCACCACACTTTGCTATTTGTGTGCGTGACTACCTGAATCAAAGTTTTCCAGAAAGATGGATTGGGCGAAGAAGTCCCGTGGAATGGCCACCCCGATCACCAAATCTAACACCTCTTGACTATTTCCTTTGGGGACATCTAAAATTTGTAGTTTACCAGAACCGTCCACGCACTCTTGATGATTTGAAAGATGCGATAATAACTGGATGCCAAAAAATCACCACTGAAACCCTCATTAGAGAAAGAGAATCGATGCATGTATTCAAGCTGAAGGTGAACAATTTGAGCATCTATTGTGATTTTGATTAATAAAATTGATATTCACTGATATTCATATTTGTTATGTAAATCTACATGGTGCGTATGCGCGACTTCTGGGACACCCTGTTTATCGTCAAAGTGCGCTCCGCCACCGCACAGACTACGCCTCAGTCTACTCTTGTTCTTGAGCCTATGTTTGTAGATGCATGCTGAAATTTGAAACCCTTCTTTGTACAAAATACTGATTAAAAAAGCAATACTCTAACTGACATTAGCAAGGTTTTGCTGGGCATTCAAACCTTAAAAGAAGAAATTCGAACTATCACAGATTTTATTTATCTATCACATAGCATGAACAAAACACACTAAAGAAATTTGATAATCAACACTCAAAGACGCCAAATAAGGAGAGGGGAGGCGGCGGGGGGGGGGCAGAGAAATTTTGAAATTACAATTTTTTGTACTCCTATAAAAAACAGGTAAAAACCAAAGTTTCCTCTCCCAAATTTTTAAAATATCTTCTTTAGTTCCTATATTTTTTTTCTTAATGGAAAAAAGTCCTATCCTTTCTTTTTCATGTATATTTTCGTGAACTGGTGCCCCTGGACAACGATTATTAAAAAAAAAATTGGTGTTGGTTTTCTTGAAGCTAATTATTTCTTCAAAAAGCCAAGGTAGTATCCGCCTGAACGTACTGCCAGTAACAGTCTGGAAAAAAAGAAAACAATAAAAATATTGGTTCTCAATGTGCCAACCCAAAGAGCATGGGGAACTATAAGAGTGGAAACTTCAGCGATTTAACATGGAAAGATAGGAGTTGAAAACTACTAGCGCTAGCTGCAGCGTAGTGGCTGGTGAAAAAATTAAAATGTCCTTAAATAAGTAGAAAAAATTAAAGTCGAACTAAATAATTGGTAACGCCTAACCAAATAGTATTGAAAACTCTTACTTTCCCATGCTCTTTGGGCCTGATCTGTATTTATATCACTTAAAGGCAAAGTCTCTGTGTAATTCTTAAAAATCAAGCTTTTGGGTGTTTAGGGTAAGCTAATCTACAATTTATAAGACATATACAAGGCCTAGCCAATTTTGTCTATGATGGCAAAGGATTATGCCTAATTGCCTTATTAACATAATTAGGCGTAGTACATATTATTAGGCCTAATTATTAGTAGGTCTAGGTTTCATGAGGGTAAATCATGGTTAATTAATTAGGCTTAAAAAATGCCAAATTTCGCCAGATGCTAGATGGCGTTGATTTTTTTTCACACTAGCGCCAGTGCCTTTGAATTGCCAATACCTTTGGTGCCAACCGTTCAAATCTGTAGAGAAGAGGATTTTTATGATAGAGAGGGGTATTTTTATGTCAGAGACGAGCTTGAAAGATGAGCATTTTGGCCTAATTGCCAACATATCTTATGCTTTTGTGAGCTTTCTCAGAAAATGCTACAATTTTCTCTCGGTTTATTCTTAAGAAAATGCCCCTGTTTCCTCACTCTTTTTGTTAAAAACAAGTTATTTTCTTAAAGAAATATAGAAAATAATATTAAATGCCAAGAAATTGTCCATTATTATAGCAATCACTAAGAGATAATCATTTCGTTACAGTAGAAACGGAAGAAAATTATTTTCTTCGAAATGACTTTTTCAAATTTTACCGAAATGAATTCCTTAGAGAATTCACAGTTTTATAACTATCTGTCTTTCTGTGTCATAACCAGATACACAATGCTCTGGAAAAACGCCTAAAGAACCGCAAACGCAACAAGTTAATTTAAGACAGAGTTTCCTATTTTTTCATTGTTCTGTGCTTGTTTCAAACCAATATACGCAAAATAAAATGAATTTAATAAAATTCACGTGAGAAAAACTTATTAAATATTATAGAGAGCATTCCAGAGTGTAAAGTACAATTAAATAAATTGATTAAATTTAAATAAATTTAATTATTAAATTAACACAATTAAAATTAAGTAAATTTATTACAGCAGGACAGAGAAACCTTACGCTTAAAGCACGACGCCACTGACATAAAAAATTGCTTTAAACTAATTTTGGGAAAGTAGGAATAAATTCCCAAACATGGTGTATTTTCGATCAAAATCATCCCAAATAATTCAATATGGTGCTAAAATGAAAGGTTCAAGTTTGTATCTACATAAAATACAAATTCCGCATTTTCTTTGAGCGTTTGTGATTGATGCAATTTTCTTTTTTAGGATGAAATTACTTTTAAAAGAATTTTCTTTCAAAAATGATTTAAGTGTTTCCAAAATAAATCGATCGGACTTCTATTTTTTACAGAAATGGGCGCTAAAATCTTGAAATAATTTCAAGTTAAAAATAGTAAAGAAATCCTTAATGGATTTTGTCGGAATCCTTTGAGCCTAAATTAGTCTTTTTGATTTGAGTTTTTGTGGGAAAAGGAGGAAATCTATAGTAAAATCAGGTCATTATAGATAACACCGTTCAAAAGTCTTTCAGAATTTGTAGATGAAATCATCTTTTTCGATTTCCTTTTGTCTTATTTTAAATTCGCAGGGTGAAAAAGGGTGAGGAACAAAAAAAAAAAAAAAAAAATTCTGCGTCTAAAAATGAAGCCTAAACTGATCTTAAATAATCACTGACTAGAACTACTACTACTACTAATAACTCACTGCAGCACCAAGCCGCCTGAGGCCAACACAGCTACGCACGCTCCTCCTCCAACCTAATCTATTTAAAGCCTCCCTCTTTACACCCTCCCAGGAAGTTCCCATTTCCTTTAAATCCTTATTTATGACATCCTCCCAACCCAGACAAGGACGACCTGCTTTCCGTGTAGCCCCAGACGGTTGGCCCAAAAGGACAATCTTCGGTAATCTGTCATCCTTCATCCGTAGAACGTGGCCTAGCCATCTCAACCTTTCTTTCATTATAGCCCCAGAAAGCGGGATTGAACCACACTTTTCGTACAACCTACTGTTTGAAATACGGTCAGTCAGCCGGGTACCCAGAACAATCCGTAGGCAATTTCTCTGGAAAACATCTAGTAAATTTTCATCTGCTTTTCGGAGTGTCCATGCTTCAGAGCCATATTTGACCACTGTCATCACTGTAGCTTCCAATATTCTAATCTTGGTTTGTAGGCTTATCTTTCTATTCTTCCAAACTTTTTTTAACTGTGAAAAAACACCCTGAGCTTTAGCTATTCTACTTTTAACATCTTCACTGCTCCCACCATCTTTACTAATAATACTACCAAGGTAACTGAAGCTCCCAACCTGATCAATCTTTTCGTTACCTAAGGTCACCTGTTCATCTTCACTTATTCCTAACCTTAGTGACTTAGTCTTCTTAACATTAATTTTCAAGCCTATTTTAGCACCCTGAACTCGTAAAACCTCTAAAAATTCATTCATTTTGCTCACACTTTCATCTAATATGCTTAAATCATCAGCATAATCTAAGTCCAGGAGCGTTCTTCCTCCCCATTTGATTCCATGGTCTCCAATTGCCTTTCCTGTGCTCCTTAAGACGAAGTCCATCAAAATGATCCATATAAAGGGGGATAGAACACAACCCTGCTTAACTCCTGATTTAATACAAAACCAGTTGCTAACCTCATTTCCAACCTTAACCGCAGCAGTATTATTCTCGTACATAGCGCAAATCACTTTAATGTATTTTTCTGGTATACCATATAAAGATAAGACCTTTGTTAACGCTGTTCTATCAACAGAATCGAAAGCTTGCTCATAATCGATAAAACTAAGGACCAAAGGTGTTTGACAACGTAGGGACTTCTCAATTATTAACCTAAGAGTGAAAACATGGTCGACACATCCTCTACCTTTTCTAAAACCGCATTGTTCTTCCCTTAAAACTTTGTCTACAGCATGTCTCAGTCTAAAAAGTATCATATTACTCAGTAATTTGCTACCTACAGAGACCAGACTAATGCCTCGATAATTCCGACATTCACTCTTGTCACCTTTCTTATACAGTGGTTTAATTAAGGTTTTCCTAAAATCATTGGGTACTTCCCCTTTTTCAAAAATCATGTTCATAATCTTCAGTAGCTTATTCCTAACCTCAGAGCCACCATATTTAAGGAACTCATTAATCATACTATCAGCACCTGGGGCCTTATTATTTTTTAATCCTTCTAGTACTGTCGCTAATTCTTCCTCACTAAACAAATCTTCCTTCACATCCAAGGTATCACAAACTTTTTCATTTTCATCTATATCTTTTCCTGCAACTGTATCTCGGTTTAGCACATTCTCAAAATGTTCCACCCATCTTTCTTTAACTTTTTCCTTATCACTAATTGTGACCCCATTTCTATCTTTAACTGGGACTAGTCCGGATCGGCTACTCCCTTTCAATTTATTAACATGCCAGTATAATATTTTACTATTATGCCGTCTAGCCGCATCTTCCAGATCCTCAGCAATTTTATCCATCGCCTCCATTTCACATCTCCTTAGTTCATATTTTAATGCTTTCTCCACTTTCTTTACATTCCTTTTGTTTTCATACGACCTATCGCTCAGATAATTCTTATACAAACCCCTTCTACTCTCTATTAAACCTAAAGCTTTTTCACTAATATTCCTAGTTGCTGTCTTAGCACTCTTCCATAGGACACCATCAGCAACTTCACAAATTGTTTTTCTGAAATTATTCCATCCATCTTCCACATTGTCAAATTTTAAACCCTCAAGTTTAGTACTCAACTGTTCCTGGAATTTTTTTCTCAAATTTTCATCCTGAAGTCTACCAACATCATAACTTCCCGGGAGGGAGTTACTCTTCCGAAATTTCAGCTTTAAATTAACCTTAGACACTACTAGATGGTGATCTTTACTTTTAACATCAATAACGGCACTCCTATACACCCTAGTATCTTGTATTGATCCTGCTAGTCTTCTGTTTACAATAACATAATCAATAAGGTTTGCTGTCTTACCATCACGTGAATACCATGTCAACTTATGGGCCATTTTGTGACCAAACACCGTATTGGTTATAACTAGGTTGTTATACCTACAAAATTGCAAAAGCCTATAGCCATTACTGTTTTCTTTTCCTACACCAAAATTACCTAGGCTAGGATACCATCTATCCCTATTTCTACCAACCTGGGCATTAAAATCTCCTAGCAAAAACACCATATTTCTACCTGGTACCCTGTCTATTTGCTCCTGTAACTGTAAGTAAAATTCATCTGAGTCACTAGTATCTCCATCAGTTGGTTCAATGGGGGCATATACTACTATAACTGATACCCTAAACTTTTTAGTCATAAAATGAGCAATTAGTATTCTATTATTAATACCTTCCCAGCCTAAACAAGACTTAGCAGCTTCCTTATTCATCATGAGCCCTACTCCCTGTCTATGTACCCCATCCTTCCTTCCTGAGTAAACAAATTCTATGTCACCTAATTTCATGCTTCCTACCCCTGGGATATGAGTTTCTGAAACTCCTAATAAATCCAGTTCAAACCGTCTGAATTCGTCAGTCAAAATGTCGATGCGATAGTCATTTTTTAACGTCGTAACATTCCAAGTTCCAATTTTCATGTTCTTTAAATCTTTGAAATTATTTTGGCCTCAAGAAAAGCAGTGATCCCGGATACCAGTGCAGGATGGGGACCAACATATCTTCTCAAGTCTACACCGAAGCGCTTAAGCCGGCTTAGAACCGGACAGCAAGAAGTCCCTGGGACCTCCAGTAAGTTGGAGGCTTTGTGCAATCCTGGGCCCATCTTGGTCACAACATGGTTTTCAGCACTTGGCGATGCTCTTCTATCAACAAGAGTCGAAATCCTGCACAGACAGTCCCAAGCCTATTACCTCCGACTCATTATATATTCATGCCTACAAATATTATGCTACTACGGGGAGGCAGCCCATAGTAGATAAATTAGCTAGGAAGAGGTTTTTCAGCCCGAAAACGCCCATCAAAACAAACCAAGCCCAGAAAATTATCCAATAATCAGAATCCCGTACGAGTGCTGTGTTGTTTACTAGGCTATAATTTCCTCGAGGGGCGCCACTCCTCAAGTGGGAAAAATTGACCGCAAGTTTCCCAGTCTTGCAGGTACCCCGAAAGGGTCGAGGCAGCCCTTTACAGAGGCCGTTGTCCATAAATCTGGATCTTACGCCCTGCCGCAGTTGTCCTCCTATAGAGGATCCTCCCACGATGGTGTTCTGCTTCACCATGCAATTTAACCCATTACTGGGAGAAGGTTTGTAACTCATCTGACGCGTGAACACGGCAGTTGGCCCTGCTGAGTGTACATTTGAGGGGCCTTCTTCCTCCTCCACCTGAAATTATGACCCCCAGGGGAGGGTTTCCCAGTTTCTATTATGGGCCCCACTGGGACAAGGTCCTACTTGGCCTAAGCCTCCTATGGAGCTACTCTACCTATCTATAGGGCTTACATATATACATATATACACATACATATACATACATATACATACACACATACATATACACATACACACATATACACATACATACACATATACTCACTAACGTGCAAATATATACCCTGAATTGGTATAGGCTAGGTCTGTATATGGTGAATATTAATTTCCTTTCTGATGCAAATGCACAATAACTTTGGATTCAGGATGCAATTCTGACTATAGAGATAAGTATTTTTCTTACTTGAAGTGTATGTGCAGAATTAGAAATTCTGCTGGTACTACAAAAGTAGACCTAAGTAGCCAATTTAGCCTGTCTGAAACATCTCACAAGCCAACACCTTATAAAAAACACCTTTGATAATTTAACTCCCCAAGGAAGGAAAGTGATCTAGATGAGAATTACAAGATAAAATTCAGCATATCAGACAACCTCTGTAAAACGGTTTTAAAACCTATTTGCAAAAAATCGAACTTCGTTTTCCTTTTTTCGTGGAGGTTGGTCACAGAGGCCTGTCCATTTGCCTTTTTTTTCAAAAGGTAGTCGTATCAAACAATTGTTTCTAGAACATCAGGATGGGGGTGAGGCTCATTCAAAAACAAATTGAAAGTTCTAGTGTCCTTATTAAGTAGCAAAAACATGTCATTGCAAAGTGGCATTTTCTGCAATTTTGTGGCGCAAACAAATGGTTTATAGATAGCCAAAAAGCAATCGAATAAAAATTATAAAATAGCCAATCGATTTAGAATTACTGAATATCTGTTTAATCATCTTCCCAAATTAATAGGCCATGTTCCCATACTGTTGCACACTTCTTCCAAAATCTACACACAGTCTATAAAAAAGAAACGGGTACTAAAGACAAATATTTTTAATCTTCATTTAACTGAGTTTATTCATTTGGGGGTTAATCGAATTTAGTTACAATGTTGTACAGTTGTGAGTAGTCGGAGGCACTATACTTCGTGCGGACAGTCCTTATCTTGGATTTTATACGGCAAATCCCTATGGGCGCTACATGGCATTTTCCTATTGTGGTATTTCTAAGGGGCAGTTGTTTCTTCGCAGCATTTTCTCCGAATGACACCTATAAGGCAAATCCTTAGACTTAGCAGAATCCTCACTACATCGAATAGGGAGATTCGGGGCAGTGCTACTGCGTAACAGTCTTGACATAGTGTTATTTTATCTACGAAAACCCGCTTCACTTTCTACATAGACAGTACTATTGCATTGCCTATGATTTCTGTTCGTTATGGGTTTTGCTTATGTATTGATAGCGATTTAAGTTCGTTTTATACGTGACTTACTATTTGACTTTTCCGCTCGTCTCAGGTTTAACGTAGCTCTTTAATTTTCTATGGAAAAATTCTTTTAGATTGATTTCTGTTCGTTCTGATTTTACGTAGTTTTTATTGGTTATTGATAGGAATATTTGTTTTTAAAAAAAATCCAATTTTTTCCCCAAGATTTTGGCTTGCTATTTATATTGGACAAAATTTCCAATATATTGTGATGATAGTTAATCTAAGGAACTGTAGATGGATGGGTACTTGGAATATCATTTAAATAAATGGATTGAAAATCTGCATAATCTCTAGGCTTCTCTAGGATTGAAGCCATTCTGACAGCCGTCATGTTATAACCGTAAGTATAGACAAATGTTAATCGACTACTCTCAACATCCCCTAACACTTTCAAATTAATCACCACAGGAGTTCCGGAGAAACTACAAATAAACCCTTTCGAGAACTTTGAATGCACATATTGTCTTTTGACTTAATTCGATATCTTCTTTATTATGCATCGAAAGTCTTGACTTAATACCCTTAGCCATCCCTGAGATATTTCAATTATGTCCTTTTAACTATATGGATGCACATAGTGGCTTTTGATTCAACTCAACCTCCCCCCCTCAGGATGCCTCGGAAATTTCAAATTAATGCGCTTAGTCATTCATAAGCTATTGTATATACGCCCTTTTGACAACCTGGAAAAACACGGTTTATTTTGATTTAGTTCAACATACCCCAAAACATGCTCCGGGAGTTTGAGCTTAGTAAACTTCGCCGTTCCCTAGAAACTGTAGATAAGCTCTGTGACAACATAGGATGCACGCATTGTATTCTGATTTACATCCCCAACAACAAATCCTAAAATTTCTAAATTAATATCCTAAGCTATTCTAGGGATGTTGCATAGATGCCCTTTAGACAAATTGGATACACATAGTTTATTTTGATTTAGTTGTGCATCCTCCATAACTTTCCTAAAGCTTGCAACTTAACATTCTATTCTGTTACTGAGATATTGCATTTATGTACTAGTTTTAGAAACTGGATGCACTTAAACTTTTTTGATTAAATTCAGTAGTTAGTAGTTGCAGTAATAGCGGTGCCAGTAGTCAAAGAAGTAGCCATCACAGTGGCAATCGCATTAGCAATAGTAGCTGTAGTCGCAGTCAGGGTTGCCACATATAGGAGAAGGTGGGTGGGATGCCCCCCATATTTTTGGGCACTCAGTAAAGCAATGAGTTTGTGAAGCACCACCATTTTTCCGACTCCTCCAAAATTTTCGTTCGGTTCAATCGAGAGCACGAAAATACTGACATATCATCTACAGAAGTCTCGAACTTGATTGGTAAACGTATCAGTTTTTGCGACTTCTACCGTTATTTTACGATGGTGCAATAACTTTCCATTTGGTTAAATAAAGAACATGAAAATAGTGACATGAAATATACCGGAATCTCAGTCGGTAAATGCTGCCGTTTTACTGACTCGTATTCAAAAACAAACACGCATCGTATTCAAAACAAACATTATGCCAATTATTGATAAGAAATGACTGATAAAAATTATCAGTAAGTCAGTAAAGTTCCTCGCTCCCCCCAAACATTTCAGCTAATAACGACCCTAGTCGCAGTACCAAGTAGGTGCACTCGTTATCGCAAGTAGTCACAGTCCCAAATAGTTAAATTCCCAACTATCTGCAGTCATTAGTAATCACAGTCGCAGTCAAAAGTATTACACAGTCATGATTAGCCTAGTTGCAAGCAGTTAAAGTCGAGAATATATATAGTCGTAGCTGGAAGTAGTCGAACTCACAAGTAGTCGCAGTCGCAAGTAGTTGCAGTCGCAGCTAGTCACGCTCCCAAGCAGTCGCAATCAAAAATATTTGCAATCACGATTTCAAAGATGGCTATTTTTAATTGCTATCTCAAGTTTTGATCCGATGTCTTTGGAGGTAAGGCAGCTAAAAGAGAGTGGGAGGGGGGCTGGCTGCACTCTAATCACTTTTGTCTCTTAAAAAGCGCACAAGAAATTTCGATTTGAAATTTCTGATAAGAAGCTAAAAATAAATAAAGAATACATAAAGCCCACTTCGATCTTTACTTAGGCAGTATTATTACTCCACCTATGATAATACTACTGTATAGACACTGCTAAAAAATGACATGTACACGAGTCAGGAGAAGTACAGAACCCCTCATTCCTCAAGACGACGGTCGTCTAACAACCGATCCTTAATGATAACTGCATCACTTGTCTCTGAGTTTTGTTTTCTCAACTCTTTTAATAAAGTAAACTAATTTGCAGAAGTTTCTAACCTCCTAACCAAGAAAATGACTGTGCTCTAACAACCTATTTTGATTTGCCCGTCACTCTCCATAACAGACATGATACCAAGTTTTTCGTATCCTCAAATACATCGGAAGCAAATAATAGGTGCATCACCTAGCAAAAAATGCCAATCCCTCGTCACAAAGACGACCAGGAAATTACACTCAATTGTTACTGGTAAGTCCTTACCTTGTCGCAAAATCCGAACAAAATTTTTTCCATGTGTACCACACCCTAAAGTAGTCAACCCCCTGCCATTTTTAAATTGGTGTATTGCTTTAACGAATATCTAACGTTCTATCTAACGTTCTGACTAGTCATATCTAGTCATATCTATCTAACGTTCTATCTAGTCATATCTAACGTTCTGACTAGAACGTTAGATATGAATAACGTTGTGCAAGAAAGAATAGGATAAAAAACGATAAAGATCCTCTAGAGCCATTGCTGGCGCATAGGATGTTAAATCGACGACTTAGTTGCTTGTTTTTTGTTTAAAAACAAAAATACCCCCGTGGGGGATCGGGCCCTGGGCCGCGTATTGCCAAGCAGAACATCAATTCATTGTGTTACAGGGCCAAAAAGAACATTCAAATAATTTTTTTCACGATGTCTACATAATAATAAGGAATATCAAAAGAGTCAATGTGTTTATTATAAGGATAGTAACTTAATAAGGTGTAGCTTAATAAGGATAGTAGTATAAGTAGCTTAATAAGTAGCTTAATAAGTAGCTTGATAGTAGCTTAATAAGGATAGTAACTTACGCTGCACCCGCAACAACACCATAAGGTGTCTTTTGTGTGTCATAGAATTGTTTTCCTCTTAAAGCAGCCAAAAGACCTGATGATACAAGCCCAAGTGCTGCATCGTCTTTATTGTAAGTGGTTCGATACCCACTTAGAGCGATCAAACTACCAAATCCAAGGCCAATTCCCAATGACGCAATATTTGCTATAAGAGAAAAGGATGGTTAAGTACCAAGGACAGCAAAATAAAAAAAATTTTAGCCCCCTGTATCCATCATAGGTCTATTTATGCTTGAAAACCATGATCTTCCTAGATTTTCCTTTTGTTTGATTCACAATCTTGAAGTTCTTAGAGCAGTATCACATTTATTCAGTGCTACCATAATGAATTGTAAAATAAATGACGCGAATTAGCAGGTGGAATTTGACAACGCTTTTAATTTGAAAAAAATCAAACATTTTTTTTTCCTCTTCTACTGATTTTATTACAAGATCTACCGAATCCTCCATCCTTTCCCGGCAAAAACCGAAGTTGTACAACGTACGGCAATTTTCCAGGAAACTATGAATCCCCGAAAGGTTTTTCTTTTCCTTTGTATGTGAAACAGAATGAATGAAATTTGACTCAAAAAATAAAAAGTCCCCTCCTGAAAATACAACCAAACCCTGGGAGCCATCTATCTATATTTTATGCTGATTACACCCGCAAACAATTTGAAAGTGGCAACATGGAAGTTCCGTTGATTTTTGAATTATAAATGGAATAGTTGTGGGCAAGTCAAGTCATGGCTAATTGCAGAAAAAGCCGAGACAGATAGTCCAATTAAGTGAGAAATGAAGAGTTAGTGAGGAAGTAATATGATGCAGTGACTTGGTTCCCAAGGTGTCTATCACAGAGGGGAACTCAAACCCATTGAATTGAATCGAACTGAATCGGCACTTGAAGAAAGCTTAAAAACAAAATCCAACAGATCTCTGACATATTTTTATAAGAACATTACCTGCTTTCATGTACTCCATAACTCCATGACCTCCCGCAACACCAGCAACAGCAAATGCCATATAATCTAATTTTGCTTCTTGCTTTGCTGTCCTATCTGCCATTTCCTACAAAAGACATAAAAACGTAAAGAGATTTTGGAATTAAGTTTTATGTCATTTGCATCATCTTAGCGCCAGAGGGGCAGCTAAGAGTGGGGGCGGGAACTCCACCCCCAAAGTTGCAATACGTCAGCACGCCGCGCCGATACCATGGAATTTTGGGTGTCTTTGATGCATTCATTCAGCTTATGGGTCTGCATTTGTTGACACACTGGACAATTTTGTCGGCATATTCTTTATATACCCTCTCTAAACTCACAACCTAGCTTCGTCACTGCTTAGAGTCACTGTATAAATTGCTTTTCAGCCTTTCTAACAAAAATTATTCGCTTACAACCTTAGTAACAATGGCGTTTCAGTAAGCTAATAAACCCAGCATTGTTACAAATTTTATATAAGAGACTGGAGGCTTTTTGATATTTGCAGCAGTAGCGAAAACCTAGTAAAGAACAAACTATGGCTTTTATTTTAAAACCAGTTTTTAAAGAAACTTTCCAGTGAAAAAATATTTACCATGTAGCACTACTTTGGAAAATAGCAACTGTCATTCAGATTTAAAAAGAAGAAAAATCTGACGTTATAAGAAGAAGCTATCAAGTATTCAAAGATCCTTAAACACCAAAAATGATGTTAATGCGAAATATTCTATGATCTTATGATCGAGCCCTCGCTAAATTAAATTTATCTCCACTTAAAGTCCGGCTTGAACACCTTATTCAGCAATTTGGAAAATCCGTCCATCCGTCAATAAGAGCCACCGATCACTACTACCCGAACCAGCCCCTCCCAATAGCCGAACTCGGTTTCAAAACTAACTTCTACACCCTAAAATACGAACTAATCGTTACGCCAACTCATTTGTGCCTTTCTTCACATCAATTTTTAATGCTGAGTTGTAGTGTGTGATTTTTATTTAAATGTATGATTTTTGTGAAAAAAAAACCTGAATTTAGCTATGCTACGATAGTTTTTAAATATACCGATCTCTCTCTCTCTCTCTCTCTCTCAAATAAATAGTCTGCCTTCGAAATTGTTTTTGTCGCGAACCTAACTGGAAACTTACTGTCTCCCAGTTTTAAGAAGGAAAACCACATCTTAGCATAAGTAAATGATTTGTCTTCTTTTTTTCCACAGGTAACTATACCAAACCAGTGATCATAGAATACCGAAACTCTTGATATATGAGTTCTCTTCTAATTGGGGAGGACTCACTTTCATGGAAATTAAAATATTTACTGCCCTCTTTCAATTAATGAAAGGCATCACACCACAGGAAAATGGTGTGTTATGTCATTTTGGTCCAACAATCATAAATCTTGGCCCAAAAATGACCAAAATAACAAGACAAATAAAATGTTATGTTCGCCATATGTTTTAAGTTCCCCATATGGAAAACCATATCAACTTCCCCATATGAACTTCTCCTTTATTTAACTTCCCCATATGAAAGAGCATTTTAGAACATGAATTACAGCTCTCGTATCTCCCCTTTTTCCCTTAGAGATGATCGTACACAACCAAAAGTTGTAAATAGTTATAACAGAGCTCATTTGAATGAAACTAAAATTTCTAGTTATCGTTTTTAAGTCAAGAAAGAGATCGCACCGCCGCAAAGCGTCACTTTCTTTCACAAAACAATACTTTTTTGCAAAATACAGTCAAATAGTCCGTGATTTGAAATTACTGTATAGTCAATTAATAGAACTATTAGAATATGTAGATCTATACAGATTGTTTAATAAGGTATGTGGATGGATATACTGTACGTAAAAGGGCCAAAAAATCTATTTTTCTCTTTTCCTGTTTTTTTAATATAGATGTTAATGCAACAAAAATATGTCTGCTATTAGTCGTTTGCTGCTATGACATATTCATCACCCCCCCCCCCCTAAATTTTAATGGACAGAGAAGGAAATTTAATGGGATGACTTGAAAAAAATTCAGAAATTAAATAAAAAATTCAATTGAAAGTAAGGAGCAACATTAAAAACTAACTGAAATCATTTGGTACAGGGGGGCCACCCCTTCCTCAGCCCTCACTCTTTACGCTATATTCATAACATTCTTTATTGCCATTCTTTAACTTTACCAACACTACTCATTTGAATTCAACAGCCCTAATGTTTGAGCAGCCTTTCTTAAAAAAATTATGACAAAAGTCAAAATTAGCGTAAAGAGCGAGGGTTGAGTAAGGGGTAATCCCCTCACACACAGGATAATTTTTGTTCCATTTAAATTTGTTAAAATTCTAGCTTAGCTACTTTTCACTATCTTGGAAAGGGGTTAGGTTAGGAAAAAGTAACTTTCAGGGATGGGTTTACAGACTAAAGTATGTCCACAGAGGCTATTTTGAATTACCTACCCCCACTCCTCCCCCCTCTAGAGGGCAGTGACTTTTGATGACCTCTAAAATCTTTGTGTTATTAAAGTGAAAACTTGCAGAATAGATCTTATGCTTAAATGAAGTACGACAAAGCTGTTTTCAGCTTCACAACTTCGTTTAATCCAAATTTATAAGGTTTCTAAGTTCTGCAAATAAATTCCCTAAATTTAGAAGAAAAAAAAAACATATTGATACGGCTTAAAATTGTATTAAAACAACATGAACTGCATTTTCAAGACTAAAACCAGAGAAAAAGAAATTGATAGGTGAAAATTAACATAAAATGTTGTTTTGTCAAAATTTCATATAGGTATAGTAGGTATATCTGTAGTAGGTATATAATAGGTATATAGGTATACCTTTCAAATAGGCAACTTTTTTTAAAACTTCAAAATCAGAAAAGGGTTAACATAGAAGTTTGGCAACACCTTCCCAGAGTATATTTTTGGCCCTGGATCCATTACTGCAAGTTTCATTTTCCAAGCCTAACCCCTGTCCAAGATAGCAAAAAGAAGCTAAACTAGAAGTTTACCTTAAACTTTAATGTTGTTCCTTAATTTTAGTTAAAAACTTGTTTTTCATATTTTAGAATAAGAATATGAAAGTATAGTACCATTAGATTCCTTATTTACAATCTTTTCAAGAATCATATTCGACTTTCTGACAATGCACACTCCTTTTAATGGTTCAAGATATAGCCAAAAGTAAAACAGTTCAAAATAGGGATGATACCTTTTAATTGACAGTGAATAGATATAAAATTATTTAACTGGATATTTCGAACACATATACAGTGTTCATCATCAGCAGTAAAACTGCTGATGATGAACTGTTTTACCTATTTTTACCCTATTTTGAACTGTTTTACTTTCGTCATGGAAAGGCAGTGTGGTCTTCGAAGTTATCTACGTCGAAGATATAGCCTTAGGACATATATAGAACTAAAAGAAAAAACTAAAACTATGATATTATTAATTCATAATATGTAGTATGTTTCTATATCATCTCAAATAACATATATCCACAATTCTATTGTAATGACCCCAGACGAAACTGGATTTCATTGAGTCAAGACCACAGCTACCCAATGGCTGTTACATATTGGGCAAGGAGAGGAAAAACAACGAAGAAATTTATTTGGTCGGGCTAAACGTGAAACGATCAGGGGGTGGGGGTGTATTGTCGAAGAAAGAATATGATGTTTGAAAACATTACAAAACAAGCAGGGGTGTAATTTGGTATGGGGCAGGGGACAATTGTCCCTTCCATACCTTTGTTTCCCCTTTCCCCTGACCCCGTCCGGATGAAATTTAGTTTTTCCAAAAATCGTCAGTAAAAGTCTCGTCACAAGCTGTCTAAATTGCGTATTACTGCATATTGCAAGATTTTGATTATCGCATATGGTTTCTTTGTCATTGTTAGAGAAGCACATCCATTTTTTAGCTTTCTAAAATCGCCCTCCAACGAGACTAAAAATGCGTAAAGCGGGCTTCCTTACAGGTAACATTACCTATAGAGTGAAATGTATTAGTCCATGATCCCCTCGGGAAGCAGGGCGAGGTCTGTGTTCTATATTTATTCAGCAGGGTGATAAAACTAAAAAAAATCTCAAACGAGGTTTATTAAATAAATATAGATTACAGACTTGCCCCACTGCCCGCAGGACTCACGGACTCCTTCTATGGGTAATGTTACCTGTATGTAAACCCACTACGTATTTTTAGTTTTCCTCATGGAGGAGGAGGGTCAACCAGAAATGGATGCGCTCCTAGAATTAGCATTTCTAAGTACTATAGTATGGAAACTATACTTCCAGTTTACAGCTTTAGACAGCTTGTGACGAAACTAAACATTTACCAAATCTTCTTCAAAAGTAGAGAGATATATGATTTGGGCTCTAAATTTGCACATCAGGGGGGGGGGGGGTTGCAGTGATGTAATTTCGTCAAAATCCTCGTTGGGGGGGGGGTAAAGTTGGAGTCAATTTTCCCAAATCAACTGAAAATGACAGTGAAAACTGGAAAATGATCCATATATTACCCTAAAGACTTGCTTCGACTTGACTTAATGCTCCTGCCGAAATGCTTCCGGTGTCAAGAGTGATGCTATATGGTACCCACATTTAGACCTTTCTCTTGTAAGGATGTGGACGTCCTCCTGAATATTTGCCATGGCTAAGAAGGCACCTTTCGTGTCCTTCCATCTGGTTGGGGGATGACCTTTTGGGCGTTTCCCGACGTGCACCAAGGAATCAAATTCAAAAATCGTTCGTGCGGGAGTGTCGGGGGGCATGCGAAGGAGATGTCCGTACCAGCGTAGTGTTCGTTGGGCGAGTTGGACTGAGAAGGGTGTTTGAGCAGCTAACGCCAAGAGGTTCTCGTTGCTAACAAAATCGTGCCAGCGTAGTCCTTCAATGCGGCGAAGATGTTTTGTTTGGGCTATATTTGGCAATTTGTTTGGGCTTTGGCAATTCGGTGCATTAGATCTTTGAGGATTGATTTGTCATTTGAGAGGATAGCCAAGATATGTAAATTCCTCAACAATCTCAGCTGGTTTGTCACCGACCATTAGGACTGACGGGGGCCGCTGTGAGTTACAGGGTTCAACAAACATCACTTTGGTCTTCTGCCAATTAATCGACAGCCCTATCTTTAAGGCTTCATCAGCAAGGATCTGTAGGGCTTTTGTGAGCTTTGACGGTGAATCGGAGACAAGAGCAAGGTCATCGGCATAGTCAGCGTCTGAAAGTACTCTATCGCCGTAATGCAACCCAAACTGGAGGTGGTTTACGGTCCGAGTCATAATGTAGTCGATGACACAATTAAATAGCTCTGAAGCAGCAGCACAGCCTTGACGGACACCAGTATTGATTTCAAATGATGAGAAAAGCTCGAAAAGGTTGCGGTGCTTTGCTAGCAGTCCCGTTGTTTTCAATATGAGCCAGAGTGATTGCCGGTCGACAGAATCGAAAGCAGCCTTGAAATCCACAAAGGCAACATATGCTTTTTGTTTAAATTCTCTATTCTTTTCTATCAGCTGCCGCATTGTGAATATTTGCTCCACGGTGGACCTTCCTGGCATGAAGCCAGCCTGTTGGATTCTTTGTTGGCTTCTGAGGAAAGTGGTACAGTGGTCCAGGAGGGTCATAACGAAGAGCTTCCCGGGCACAGAGAGTAGTTCGATGCCACGATAGTTGGAGCAGATTCTGCGACTGCCTTTCCGTTTCCAGAGAGGCACAATGATGCCCGCTCGCCAGTCTTTTGGAATCCATTCTGTACGAAATACTATAGAGAACATTATTTGGAGCCAGAGAGGGATCGCTGCCGTACCATATTTCAGCAGTTCTGCAGGGATACCACAGACTCCTGGGGCTCGGTTGTTTTTCATCCGTTTCAGAGATTTCAGGATTTCCGTAGAGGTGAAAGGATGTTGCACACTTTCACACGGGATCTCATGGGTGCTGGATGCAACTTGAAGAAGGTCAGGGTCGGGCTGGCTAACAGTCTATGTTTAGAAGTGAAGAGAAGTGATCCTTCCAGACAGACAGTTGAGCACTCTCGTCAGTGAGAATATCTCCATCATTAGATGTGCTAGGGCCTAGGGAGGATGGCTTTCCATCTGTAAGATCCTGAAGGTGTTTGTATAGAGCACATGTGTCAACCTTTCTGGCGGTGTCCTCAAGATCGGCGGCCTTTTTCTCGGTGAACAGCTTTCTGTCTCTATGGAGGAATTTACTTCTTACGCCAGTTAGACGTCTGCAGGTAACCATGTCCTTCGCTAGGCGTGCTTTGCGACGTTGATCAGTAACATCTAGAGTTTCCTGCGATATCCAGGACTTTTTCTGGGCTTCAGACGACCGATAGTACTTTCAGCCGAAAGCAATACGCCGTCCTTGAATAGTTGCCATGCTTCTTCAGATTCTGAAATTTCGGGAGTTTCAATAGGTATAGGGCTTGTCATGTAGGCGAATTTCAGGGCTCTAGAGGGAGAAGTGGAGGTGGGTACTTTAAAAGGTCAATGTTCCTATTACCTTAACAAATGTTTAGGGTCATGAAACTATTGTTAATAGATGCATTTTGACTTTGGAACATCTTTTCTCTCTTTCAAAACTACCACAAACTCACCGTTATGGAGTTGTTCCGGCCCAAATATCCTGTATTTACACATATATAGAATTGCAATCATTTCCGTTTTCGTTGATCGGATATTTGAAATCGCGAATCTGTAATAGTTTAGAAACAAATTTGGGCTATATTTTTGCACATCAGGGGAGTGGGGTAAAGCTTAGCATATATTAAATACGTAAACTAACCATTGCTCTGCTTAATATATGCTATATTTTATCCCCCCCCCCAATATGCAAATATATAATAACTCCATAACGGTGAGTTTGCGGTAATTTTGCAAGAGAGAAAAGATGTTCAACAAGTCAAAATGCATCTATTAACAATAGTTTCATGACCCTAAACAATTGTTCAGGTAATAGGAACATTGACCCTTTAAAATACCTTCCCGGGATATAGGCCTACTTTAGCCTGTACACCCATCCCCAAAAGTTTCAATTTCTTAACCTAACCCCTTTCCAAGATAGCAAGAAGTCACTAAACTAGAATTAATTTTACCGCAAAATATACTAACTATGATTATTCCGCATATTATAAAGTAAGAATTGTTTTCTTAACATGTTTCCTTATCTCCAGGTAGCTATCTAGGCATATAGCGTCAAAACTAAGATAAGCCTGCATAACTCAAGCATCCAGAGAAAGGGGTCAGTTTTCTTTAGTATATCTTTACCTTTATGGCACTACATGGCTCATTTTTCAGTTTTCAGTGTCATTTTCATTTGATTTTGGAAAAGTGGCTCCAAATTTGCCCCCTTCTTCGCCCTGAGGAGTTTGAAAAAATTATACCACTGAAAATGGGGAACCTAATGGTATAACACTTCTATTTTACTAAGATTTTTGGTTTTGTGGAACTGCCAAACTAAAGTGGTAACAATTATGCTGATTCCATAGAAATTATTTCAAAATAATACACACATGCGTATCAAATTCTATGTGCCATCGATCTTTTTTTTTATTTGTTTTAATTATAGAATTATTTCTTTCAATTTTAGCAAATTCCCTAATATCATATACTTAAAGTGCCACAAAAACATCTGTTACACGAAATAAGATAACTTACTTTTGTTATGAGCTAAATCCTTTTAAAATACCTTCAGCGATACAGACATTCAAAGCAAACTCGCAATATTATCAACGTTGGTATGACTTCATTTGCGTATGCTTAGGTTGTGAGGAGTCGGTCAGTTCCGTCTTGTTTAGTCGAATGCAAAATCGATTGTGTGTTTTAAAGTTGGTCAATGTTGCTATTACCTAAACAGTAGCTTAGGGTCATGAAACTATTGTTAATAGATGCATTTTGACTTTTTGAACATCTTTTCTCTCTTGAAAAATTACCGCCAATTCACTGTTATGGAGTTATTATATATTTGCATATTAGGGGGGGGGGGTAAAATATAGCATATATTAAACAGAGCAATGGCCCGAATATACTGTATTTTCACATATATAGAATAGCAATCATTTCCATTTTTGTTGATCGGATATTTGAAATCGCGAATCTGTAATAGCTTAGAAACAAATTTGGGCTATATATTTGTACATCAGGGGGACGGGGGTGAAGCATAGCATATATTAAATGTGTAAACTAACCGTTGCTGTATTTAATATATGCTATGCTTGAACCCCCCCCCTAATGTGCAAATATATAATAACTCCATAACGGTGGGTTTGCGGTAATTTTTCAAGAGAGAAAAGATGTTCAGAAAGTCAAAATGCATCTATTAGCAATAGTTTCATAACCCTAAGCAATTGTTCAGGTAATAGGAACCTTGACCCCAAAGTTAATTATCGTTAATTCAGTTAGTATAACGAGCCCCAAACACAAACCCCTATTTTTAAAGGGAAAGAAAGGTTTGTTACACAAACCAACACAGTATCTAGAGGGACTGCAGGGGTATTTTGAATCGGAGTATGTAGTGAAGCTTTCTTAAACAAAGCACCCTATCCGTAATTCTAAACCCGAAGGGCGAAGAGACCTAGAGAGTATATGAATAATGATGAAAAATATTTCATTGAGTCAATGCAGTAACTGACCTGAAGACGTAACTGACCTGACCTGACGTAACTGGCTGAACAACAAACCTGGTTGCATTGGTTCGTAACGTCCTATTTTGTAGTTATCGAAATTTTACTATTTTGGTTGTATTGAAATGTAACACGAAAAGATTCTTTTAATAAAACGGTGGACTAAATACTAAGAGAGGTGTAAAGGATGAATGAAAATTGGTATGAGTAACGGTTGGGTTCTATGCGTTTACCCCCCCCCCCTTCACGGAAAATATCCCCGTGGAATTTGACGCCCAGAACAACCTACCAAGTTTCATCCCGATCTCTCCACTCTAAGCGTTTGCCAATATTTCTGGTTTCCCCCTCCATCTCCCCTCAATGTTAACAGATCTGGCCCAGATTTGAAATAAAAGCTCTGAGACATGAGTTCCTTCAAAATATCAAATTTCATTAAGATACGGTCACCCGTTCTTTCTCAATTTCTCCAAATTAACAGCCCCCAGTTCCCCCAAAGAGAACGGATTCGTTCCAATTATGTCAATCACGTATCTATAACTTGTGCTTATTCTTCCTATCGAGTATCATCCCGATCTCTCCACTTCTAAGCGTTTTCCAAGATTTCTGGTTTCCAAGATTTCTGTTTCCCCCTCAAAACCTATATAAACCCGGATCCGATTCGAATTGAAAATGGAGCATCTGAGACATAAGATTCTTCTACATAACAAGTTTCATTAAGATCCAATCACCCATCCGTAAGATACCTCAATTTTCACGTTTTCCAAGAATTTCGGTTTCCCTCTCCAACTCCCCCAATGTCACCGGATCTGGTCGAAATTTAAAATGAGAGTTTTAAAGCACAAGATCCTTATAAATATCAAATTTCATTAAGATCTGAGTCACCCGTTCGTAAGTTACAAATAACTCATTTTTTCTAATTTTTCCGAATTACTCCCCCCCCCCCCAACTTCACCAAAGAGAGTAAATCCGGTCCGGTTATTTCAGTCACGTGTCTTGGGCTTGTGCTTATTCTTCCCACCAAGTTTCATCCTGATCTCTCCGCTTTGAACGTTTTCCAATATTTCCGGTTCCACCCCCTCCCCCCCGATGATACTGGATCCAGTCGGAATTTAAAGTAAGATATCTGAGCTACAAGGTCCTTCTAAATATGAAATTTCATTAAGATCCGATCCCTCCTTCCTAAGTTAAAAATACCTTATTTTTTCTAATTTTTCAGAATTAACCCTCCCCCAACTCTCCCAAAGAGAGTGGATCCGATCTGGTTATGTCAATCACGTATCAAGGACTTGTGCTTAGTTTTCGCGCCAATTTTTATCCCGATCCCTCCGCTCTAAGCGTTTTCCAAGATTTTGGGCTCCCCCAATGTCACCAGACCCGATCGAGATTTAAAATAAGAGCTATGAGACACGATATCCTTCCAAACATCATATTTCATTAAGATCCGATCACTCCTTCGTAATTTAAAAATACTTCGTTTTTTCTAATTTTTCATGATTAACCCCCCCCCCCAAACTCCCATAAAGAGAGCAGATTCGTCCCGGTTATGTCAATCACGTACCTATGACTTGTGCTTATTTTTCGCGCCAAGTTTAATCCCGATCCCTCCACACTAAGCGTTTTCCAAAATTTTAGGTCCCCCCAACTCCCCCTAATGTCACCGGATCCGGTTGGGGTTTAAAATAAGAGCTTCGAGACACGATATCCTTCAAAACATCAAATTTCATTAAGATCCGGTAACCCGTACGTAAGTTGAAAATACCTCATTTTTTCTTATTTTTCCGATTTACCGTCCCCCCACTCCTCCCAGATGATCGAATCGGGGAAACGAAAATTTATAATTTAGTCTGGTCTGGTTCCTGATATGCCTGCCAAATTTCATCGTCCTAGCTTACCTGGAAGTGCCTAAACTAGCAAAACTAGAGATACCAAGATACCAAGTGCCAAAAAAAAACAGTTTAATATACTTATTCTTATATTTAGTCCTTAGTCCTAATACTTTTTTATTTATTATAAGTCAAAAAAGTGAAAGCAATTAAAATATATTTTGTTTCCAGTAAAGTGCAAATTATGTTCTGATCTTGAGGTGTGGGGGTTGTCTGTCCTACTTATGTTAATTTATGCTTATTTTGAATTTTACTCGCTTATTTATTCTAATTTCTGTTCGTTTTGGGCTTAATTTATTTTTTGATGGGGATTTATGATAGGTTTACGCTTGGAAAATATTTGAATTTATTTTTACTCATTTTTGACTAAACGAAGGTCTTTACTTCTCTTTAACAAATTTATCTTTTTGAAAAAGTTTGTTTTTAGTTAAAAGGATCCCAATTCCCCCAAACATTCCATTCTAGCTGAAAGTTCCACTCAGAAAGCTTCTTGTGGACGGTCTCGGGCGAGAACTTTTTCTTAGCGGACTTCAATTTTTGAACCTTTAAAATTTATTTTGAACCTTTAAAATTTATTTCTACTCATTGTTGACAGAAAGGAGCTCTTTACTTTTCTTTAAAGAATTCAATTTTTGGAATTTTTTTTTAATTAAAAGAATTGCAATTCCCCCAAACATTCCATTCTAGGTGAAAATTCCATCCAGAAAACTTCTTGTGGACGATCTTGGGTGAGATTTTTTTTTTTTTTAGCGCACTTTCATTTGAAACAGACTTTAATTTTTTATCGTTTTAAAGATAATGCCGGTAATCCCATAGTTTTTTAGCAAAAAGCCCCCCCATCCATCCCCTATTTGAAAGTTGCTCTCGCAGAAACTTCCCTCTAAAAAATACATCCAATGAAAGATTCCCCACACCCTACAGAAAGACATATACAATTCCAACCCAGTAAAAACATACCCTGTACGATTCCCCTTAACATCTCCACATCCAAAATTGATCCGGTAAGACAAATAAAAATAGTCTCGTGTAGCAATTCTAGCAAAATCCCGCAGTGTAAACTTTCCCCTGGAAAGTTCAGCCCTGGAAACTTCCCTCCCCACGAAGAAGTCTCTCTGTGGAAAGTCCCCATAGCTGAAAATTCACCCCCCTCCTTTGGAAAAGTGTATATATGCTTCCCAATAACAAATGCCATACGTAAACAATGGACAAACTTCTTGACTTACAGACCTTTCTCCAAGAGTTGTGAGGGGTCATGTAATCCCCGTTTAAAAAAAAATCCATCTGCTCATTCAGTAAAAACTATATTGCAACATTTTTGTTAAACATTTATTGTAAAAAAAAAACTATTTCTGTTCAAAAAATTTGAATATTCTAATTTTGTCTAAAATTTCACTTACAATCCAACATCTTAATTCTTAAATTAACAAGAGCTAAGAGCTCATATGGGACTTTTGACGAGGTCGGAAGAGCCAAGAGCTCATATGGTATGAGCTCTAGCAAAATTCTAAGAATCAATAGATTGCTTTAAAAGGAAAATCAGAGGCTTAATTCCGGTCGGGATTTAAAATAAGAGCTCTGAGTCACGAGGTCCTTCTAAATATTAAAATTTATTAAGATCCGATCACCCACTCGTAAGTTAAAAATACCTCAATTTTCCAATTTTTCCTCTCCTTTCAGCCCCCCCCCCCAGATGGTCAAATCGGGGAAAACGACTTTAACAAGTCAATTTGTGCAGCTCCCTGACATGCCTACCAATTTTCATCATCCTAGCACGGCCAGAAGCACCAAACTCGCCAAAGCACTGAACCCCACCACCTAACTCCACCAAAGAGAACGGATCCAGTCCGGTTACGTCAATCACGTATCTACGACATTTATAAGCGTTTTCAAAGATTTCAGGTTTCCCCCTCCAACTATCCCCAATGTCAAAAGATCTGGTCGGGATTTGAAATAAGAGCTCTGAGACATGAGTTCCCCTCCAACCCTCTATGTCCCCGCATCCGATTCGAATTGAGAATGGAGCATCTGAGACATAAGATTCTTCTATATATCAAGTTTCATTAAGATCCGATCACCCATTCGTAAGATACCTCGATTTTCACGTTTTCCAAGAATTCCGGTTTCCCCCTCCAACTCCCTTCAATGTCACCAGATCTGGTCGAGATTTAAAATGAAAGTTCTAAAGCACAAAATCCTTCTAGATATCAAATTTCATTAAAATCTGATCACCCGTTCGTAAGTTATAAATACCTCATTTTTTCTAATTTTTCCGAATTACTCCCCCCCCCCAACTCCACCACAGAGAGCAGATCCGATCCGGTTATGTCAGTCACCTATCTTGGACTTGTGCTTATTCTTTCCGCCAAATTTCATCCTGATCTCTCTGCTTTAAGCGTTTTCCAAAATTTCTGGTCCCCTCCCCTAAAGACACAGGATCCGGTCGGGATTTAAAATGAGTTTTGAGGTCCTTCTAAATATGAAATTTCATTAAGATACGATCACTCTTTCGTAAGTCAAAAATACCTCATCTTTTCTATTTTTAGAATTAACCCTCTCCCCAACTCCCCCAAAGCGAGCATATCCGTTCCGGTTATGTTAATCCCGTATCTAGGACTTGTGCTTATTTTTCCCACCAAGTTTCATCCCGATCCCTCCACTCTAAGCATTTTTCAAGATTTTAGGTTCTCCCCCAACTTCCCCTTCACTGGATCCGGTCGGGATTTACGATAAGAGCTCTGAGACACGATGTCCTTCTAAACATCAAATTTCATTAAGATCTGATGACTCCTTCGAAATTTAAAGTACCTCATTTCTTTAATTTTTCAGAATTAACCCTCCTCCCCCAAAGAGAGCGGATACGTTCCGGTTATTTCAATGAAGTATCTAGGACTTATGATTATTTTTACCACCAAGTTTTATCCCGATCCCTCCACTCTAAGCGTTTTCCAAGATTTTAGGCCCCTCCCCCGAACTCCCCCCAATGTCCCGGATCTGGTTGGGATTTGAAATAAGAGCTCTGAGACACGATATCCTTCCAAACATCAAATTTTATTAAGATCCCATCACCCGTTCGTAAGTTAAAAATACTTCATTTTTTCTATTTTTTTCGAATTTACCGACCCCCCACTCCCTCCTAGATGGTCAAATCGCGAAAACGACTATTTCTAATTTAATCTGGTCCGGTCCCTGAGACGCCTGCCAAATTTCATCGTCCTAGCTTACCTGGAAGTGCCTAAAGTAGCAAAACCGGGACAGACAGACCGACAGACCGACAGAATTTGCGATCGCTATATGTCACTTGGTTAATACCAAGTGCCATAAAAAGTGAAACCACTTTAAACTACTCCTAATTTTAGCCAACACTATAGCTAAATCTTACGAAACCGAACTGTAACCAATGAAAAAAAAAGTCTAAGAAAACGCTACAGATCGTGTAAGGGAGACTATGAAAAAAAGATGGCCGGCGTTTACCCTCCCTCCCCCCACCGAAAGTATCCCCCAGAAAATCCCCTCTTTTGGAAAATACCCCAAATGAATATACCCCCACGGAAAATACCTCCTGTGGAAAATACCCCACCGGTGAAAAAAATTCCCCGTGGAAATTACCCCCCCCCCGTGGGAAATAAGGATTTCCAAATTTTATCTGAGTTTTTTTCCGTAGGAGGGAAGGAATCTTGGTACTTATGTATTGTACACCACTCACTCAAGTTTACGCTGTGTAAAACTCGAGAATAAACCGGCTTCTTTGTTAGTTTCTTTCAGCTTAGCGTGAGACTAGGCAAAGACAAGTGACAGAATAAATGGGAAATATACAATTTGGCCTATATATTTGCGCATAAGGGGAGGGGGGAGTAAAGTGTTCGGACAGTAAACCCCTAGAACCGAAAAAAAAACACTGACAGTTTTTGTCGTTTTAAATTTTAATGTCGCTTTTTCACTTCATTTAAAAGAACAAGTCTCTTAATTCATTTCATTTTTAATAGTGTCGCGAATTCAAACTGTAAGCACTAATTCGCCCTGGTCATTAACGTTCCATGCAAGTATAGAGGTTAAAAGATCTCATTCTAATTATAACACATATTTAAAAAAGTGTTCTGAGACATGTTATGTAATAGCTTATCTTTTGTACAAAAAATATAAAAGATAAGCTTATTAGTTGTTAATTAGGCTCCGTTTAAGTTTGCATCATTGTGTGACTTCATTTCTGTTTTTCTTAAATTACGATTAATGAAAAAATTCTACAAAAGAAGTTTTTGAAAGAAAAGTAAAGAGCTATAATAAACCAACAAAGAGTTGAAATAAAGTCAAATTATTTTCCAAACGCAAAATCACAATAAATAAATAAATGAAACCAAAACGACCAGAAATTATAACAAATAACCAAGTTGACCTCAAAATAATCAGGTAATAAGATGAGTTGTGCTGACGACCCATATGTCTTCTAAAGACCAGGACATAATTTGCGCTTTGAGCGACTCAACCGAATAGTAACCAAAATCCTAAAAAAAAACTGAATTTTGATAACAATAGATACATTGAAAGTACTGGCTTTTTCAGTCGATTCCAAGTATATAAAGTTCATCAAGTTTAATGTTATGCATCAAAAGGTATGAGCCTGAGAAAATTTGCACAGATTTTCAAAAAAGGAGGACCCCCAAGACGAAAAGCGATCCAAACAAAAATACCACCATTAAATTCAGTATGTCATCGAACTCTACTGTGAAGTTTTCGAGCTCATATCTACGCAAATGAGGAATTTTTGGAAATTTTTTGGCAGAAGAAAGACCAAGGATGTGGGTTTATATGTTTTTTTTATCGTTTTTTTCAGGGCTGATTGTATCGTCCCAATGGTCCTTCAAGATCAGAAAGGAGGCCTTTCGAACGGAAAAAAAGTTATAGTGCCCTAGTTTTGTGACCAAAAAGATTGGAGGGCACCTAGTCCCCCCCAAATCCATTTTCTCCCTAAGGGCATCTGATCATAATTTTAAGTTAGCCATCTAATGCAGCATAGTTGAAAGTTCTACTATATTTTTGAACAAATGGCTATATCAAAACTCAAAACAAAAAATCAACATTATACAAAACGAACAGAAATTATTCCGTATATGAGGGGTTGTCCCCTCCTCAATATCTTGCTCTTTACGCTAAAACTGTTAGCACTTCTAAAAAGCTTTCAATTTTAATTAAGCGGCCCCTGTGTTTCAGTAGCCGTTCTTAAAAAATTGGGTTTAACAGTCAAAATTTACCGTAAAGAGTAAGATATTGAGGAGGGGCCAAGCCTTCATATACGGAATAATTACTGTTTGAGTTTTAAGGTTGCTCCTACTTTCAGTGAAAAAAATTGTTTTTTTTATTTAATTTATGTTCGTTTTCCTACTAGTGCAGATAAGTCTGGCTCACCCTCCATGAACTATAACCCTCCTCACGGGAAACTCCATGAAAATTTCATCAAACATTAAGTACGACTCTCCCCCCTCGTCAAGTTCCCTCCAGACAGTTCCATCCTCACTGAAAATAACAATCTTTTAAAAGTATTTACATAATCTTTATTAGGCTCTTCACCTACCAGGTTATTCATTTTATTAAAATCTTCTCTTTTAGTCTCATGCTCACCTAAATTGTCATTTTTATTATTAATGTTGAACCTCGATAGACACTCAGGTAGAGAATCAGGCGATAATCGACTGCCTTGTTAAAGCGCAAAAATAGGCGATTGCACGAACTTGAAACATCTATATTGCATTTGAAATTTTACCGAGATATTACTCACACCCTGTGGATATGGACGTTTTCAATAGATATCACGAACCAAGTGCATGATAAAATAGGTTCTTTGGAGCACCTCATAAACACGCAAGTGACATAAGGTAAAAAAAAAGGTAAAGGATACGACATTAGACTTTACAGTCCCTACCGGCGGTGCTGATCTCCGTTTCTTGGCCCTTCAGCCAGGAAGTGCAATGGGGGGTTGGGGGCCAACCATCCTGTGCTTTCGCACACCCTTCCTGTTTACCTTCCCCAGATTTCTCCAGGTACCCATTTAAAGCTGGGTCGACTCTGGCTAAGCTTACAGAGTCACGCCACTGACTCCCGTCCCAAACTGAACAATTGGGTACACTGGGATTCGAATCCGCGTCCTTTCAGACAAAGGATCCCAAATCCAGCGCATCAACCGACTCGGCTAGGACGGCAAGTAGGACGCGGCAAGTGACATAGATTGAATAACAATCATATGGGCCTGTTGAATATTGTTATTTGCATTCCAAAATACGACATGATAAAAATAATCGGTACGTACTTTGTTTTATAAGTGCCGAAGAACTAAAATCCTAGCCTCTTTTGATCATTATGAGCCTATAAGGTGTTATATTATACCGGTATGAACCATTTTACGATGAAGATAATGCAAATAATTATTGTTAATACTAGTAGCGATACCAACTTCTCCAACTCCAACGTCTTATTGAATACACTCAAGGCCGTATCCGGGCTGGGGAGTTGGGGGTTTGAACCCCTCGGAAATGTTGTCCGACTCGTAAAAAAATGAATATAAACAAATTTTTGATGCTTTTCTTAAAGGTTTTTTGTAACCCCCCTGAAAAAATCCTGGATATGTTCTTGAATATATTTGTTGTTCTTTTTTTCTTTTTGTTACTAGCACATCCTCCAAAGCGACCCCTTTGGTATACTATCGATTGATTTTGTCTCTGAACTTTTTTTTATAATGAATTATTATTACTACTAATGATAACTGACTTTTGGAACACACAAAGAGGGGAAGTGAATTAAGCCGGGATATAAATGAATTTTCGGCTATGTTGCCGATGAAATGTGTTAGTTTTTGTTTGTAGTTCTGGCCAAGTAAAAAGCAGTAGTACGTCACATTTTTCTATATTGTCGACGGCCTGTATGGAAAAGTACATATTATCTTTTTCTGTGAGCCATCTCAGTTGACAAGGGCCCTTTCAATGCTTTTCTGACAAAATGGCTCAATTTACTTTAGAATTACAACAACAACTACTACTTCTACCACTACTAACAACTCATCGTAGCAGCAAGCCACATGAAGCCAACACAGCTACGCACGCTCCTCCTCCAATGTATTCAAAGCCTCCCTCTTTATACCCACCCAAGAAGTTCCCATCCCCATTACAATTTTCCTCACAACATTCTCCCACCCCAACCGAGGACGTCCTGCTTTTCATTTAGCCTTAGACAGTTGGCCAAATAGGACAATCTTTGGCAATCTGTCATCCTTCATCCGCAAAACGCGCACTAGCCATCTCAACCTTACTCTCACCTTAGCCCTAGAAGGCGGGATTGGGCCACACTTTTCGTACAGGCTACTATTTGAGATACAGCCATTCAGTTGGGTACCCAAAAAAATTCGTAGGCAAATTCCCTGGGAAACATCTAGCAAGTCTTCCCCCGTTCCTCGGATCATCCATGATTCTGAACCATACTTGACCTGTGTCATGAGTGTATCTTCCAATATTCTAATCTTGGTTCGTAAATTTATCTTCCTATCCTTGAAAAAACAAAAAACTTCCTATCTTTTCAACAGTGAAAAAACACACCCTGGGCCTTGGCTATTCAACTTTTAACATTTTCACTGCACCCGCCGTCTTTGCTAATAATACTACCAAGGTAAGCGAAGCTGTGTCCATTTAATAGATATTTTTGTTACCCAACGTCACCTTTTCATCTTAACTTAATCCTAGTCTTAGCGACTTAGTTCAATTAACATTAATTTTCAAAGCTATTCATGCACTCTGAACTCATAAAACCTCTAAAGGTTCATTCATTTTGCTAACACTCTCATCTAGGATGCTTAAATCATTAGTTTAGTTTAAGTCCCGCAAAGATTTACTTCCCCATTTGATTTCTTGTTCTCTCACTGCCTTTGCTGTCCTCCTTAAGAAAAGGTACATCAAAATTATCCATAAAAATGGGGATAGGACGCAACCCTGCTTAACTCCTGATTTAATACGAAACCAGCTACTAACCTCCTTTCCAATCGTAACGTCATCAGTATTATCTTCTTACATAACAGTAAACACTTTAATATATTTGTCTGGTATAATACCATGCAAGGATAAGACTTCATCTAAACAACTTCATCTATACTAAAAAGACTTCTATCGCTAAACTTCATCTATCCGCTGAATCAAAACGCTCGCTCATAATCTATAAAATCGAGAAGTGAAGATATTTGGTGACTAAAGCACTTTTCAATAATTAACCCACGAGCAAAAATTTGTTTGAAACACCCTCTACCCTTCGAAAAACCACACTTTTCTTCTCTTAAAACTTGGTCTACAGCATCTCCAAATCTAAAAAGTATAATCATACTAAGTAATTTGCTGCCTATAGAAACCAGGCTAATGCCTCTAAGGCCGTCCTGGCTAAGTGGTTGGCGCTGGTTTGAGAATTCTTTGTCAATGGGGTACGGGTTTGATCCCAGGCATAGCCAGTTATCTGGTTTGGGACGGGGGTCAGTGGCGTCAGTCTGTAAGCTCAGCCAGAGTCGGCCCAGCTTTAAATGGGTACCTGGAGAAATCTGAGGAAGGTAAGCAGGAAAGGAGTGTTCCCTTCCTGTAACACACCTCCTGACTGAAGGGCCTTGAAACGAAGATCAGCACAACCGGTTTGGACTTGTGGGCCTGGTCCCGTCTTACTTACTACTTAACTACTTTTTGTGCAACAAAAATATGCTTTAAGTCCATTGTTTTTATTTACCGTTCTCACAGTTGATCACATTATTTCTTATCTGTAGAAAGGCAAATAGCCCCTCGTTTTTAAAGTTTGATTGGTTCTAGAAGAAAAAAGACTAGACATAATCTGTGAAAGAAGAACGGGAATCCTTCCAAAAAAAATTATGTAACCATATCACATTGGTAGTTTCAATACCAAATGAATGAAGATGTCTGCACGAGTCATGCCCTATAAGTTCATGCCACAGAATGAATTAAACATTATCTATGCGCCAAAAAGGCTAATGAAAGAAAAAAAAAATTTATGCATGAATCCTGCCCACCAAGGACCGCATGAGTTCAATTTTCATGAGCTTGACAGACTATCTTCAACTTCTTTATTTACTCTAAACACGAATGCTATGAAATAAATGACAAAAAATCAATATTGACTAAATAATAAAGTAAACAAGGTAGAAACTAGATCTACGTTGCATGGACAACGTGAGGTGTTGCGGCAACCTTTGTTCGGCTTCACCGAGTTAAGCGTTGTGAGAGCAACACTTTGGTTTTGTTTCCTCGCTTCGATTAAACGCTGAAGTTGTTCAATTTTCATGAGCTTATTCAATTAATTATTCAATGAGCAAGTTCAATTTTCATGAGCTTGAAAGACTATCTTCAACTTCTTTATTTACTCTGAACACGAATGCTATGAAATAAATGACAAAAAATCAATATTGACTAAATAATAAAGTAAACAAGGTAGAAACTAGATCTACGTTGCATGGACAACGTGAGGTGTTGCGGCAACCTTTGTTCGGCTTCGCCAAGTTAAGCGTTGCGAGAGCAACACTTTGGTTTTGTTTCCTCGCTCCGATTAAACGCTGAGGTTGTTCAATTTTCATGAGCTTGTTCAATTAATTATTCAATGAGCAAGTTCAATTTTCATGAGCTTGACAGACTATCTTCAACTTCTTTATTTACTCTAAACACGAATGCTATGAAATAAATGACAACATATCAATATTGACTAATAATAAAGTAAACAAGGTAGAAACTAGATCTACGTTGCATGGACAACGTGAGGTGTTGCGGCAACCTTTGTTCGGCTTCACCGAGTTAAGCGTTGTGAGAGCAACACTTTGGTTTTGTTTCCTCGCTTCGATTAAACGCTGAAGTTGTTCAATTTTCATGAGCTTATTCAATTAATTATTCAATGAGCAAGTTCAATTTTCATGAGCTTGACAGACTATCTTCAACTTCTTTATTTACTCTAAACACGAATGCTATGAAATAAATGACAAAATATCAATCTTGATTAAATAATAAAGTAAACAAGGTAGAAACTAGATCTACGTTGCATGGACAACGTGAGGTGTTGCGGCAACCTTTGTTCGGCTTCGCCAAGTTAAGCGTTGCGAGAGCAACACTTTGGTTTTGTTTCCTCGCTTCGATTAAACGCTGAAGTTATTCAATTTTCATGAGCTTGTTCAATTAATTATTCAATGAGCAAGTTCAATTTTCATGAGCTTGACAAACTATCTTCAACTTCTTTATTTACTCTAAACACGAATGCTATGAAATAAATGACAAAATATCAACATTGACTAAATAATAAAGTAAACAAGGTAGAAACTAGATCTACGTTGAATGGACAACATGAGGTGTTGCGGCAACCTTTGTTCGGCTTCACCGAGTTAAGCGTTGTGAGAGCAACACTTTGGTTTTGTTTCCTCGCTTTGATTAAACGCTGAAGTTGTTCAATTTTCATGAGCTTATTCAATTAATTATTCAATGAGCAAGTTCAATTTTCATGAGCTTGACAGACTATCTTCAACTTCTTTATTTACTCTAAACACGAATGCTATGAAATAAATGACAAAATATCAATATTGACTAAATAATAAAGTAAACAAGGTAGAAACTAGATCTACGTTGCATGGACAACGTGAGGTGTTGCGGCAACCTTTATTCGGCTTCGCCAAGTTAAGCGTTGCGAGAGCAACACTTTGGTTTTGTTTCCTCGCTTCGATTAAACGCTGAAGTTGTTCAATTTTCAAGAGCTTGTTCAATTAATTATTCAATGAGCAAGTTCAATTTTCATGAGCTTGACAGACTATCTTCAACTTCTTTATTTATTCTAAACATGAATGCTATGAAATAAATGACAAAATATCAATATTGACTAAATAATAAAGTAAACAAGGTAGAAACTAGATCTACGTTGCATGGACAACGTGAGGTGTTGCGGCAACCTTTGTTCGGCTTCACCGAGTTAAGCGTATTGAGAGCAACACTTTGGTTTTGTTTCTTCGCTTCGATTAAACGCTGAAGTTGTTCAATTTTCATGAGCTTGTTCAATTAATTATTCAATGAGCAAGTTCAATTTTCATTAGCTTGACAGACTATCTTCAACTTCTTTATTTACTCTAAACATGAATGCTATGAAATAAATGACAAAATATCAATATTGACTAAATAATAAAGTAAACAAGGTAGAAACTAGATCTACGTTGCATGGACAACGTGAGGTGTTGCGGCAACCTTTGTTCGGCTTCACCGAGTTAAGCGTTGTGAGAGCAACACTTTGGTTTTGTTTCCTCGCTTCGATTAAACGCTGAAGTTGTTCAATTTTCATGAGCTTATTCAATTAATTATTCAATGAGCAAGTTCAATTTTCATGAGCTTGACAGACTATCTTCAACTTCTTTATTTACTCTAAACACGAATGCTATGAAATAAATGACAAAATATCAATATTGACTAAATAATAAAGTAAACAAGGTAGAAACTAGATCTACGTTGCATGGACAACGTGAGGTGTTGCGGCAACCTTTGTTCGGCTTCGCCAAGTTAAGCGTTGCGAGAGCAACACTTTGGTTTTGTTTCCTCGCTTCGATTAAACGATGAAGTTGTTCAATTTTCATGAGCTTGTTCAATTAATTATTCTATGAGCAAGTTCAATTTTCATGAGCTTGACAGACTATATTCAACTTCTTTATTTATTCTAAACACGAACGCTATGAAGTAAATGATAAAAAATCAATATTGACTAAATAATAAAGTAAACAAGGTAGAAACTAGATCTACGTTGCATGGACAACGTGAGGTGTTGCGGCAACCTTTGTTCGGCTTCACCGAGTTAAGCGTTCTGAGAGCAACAGTTTGGTTTTGTTTTCTCGCTTCGATTAAACGCTGCAAGTTGTTCAATTTTCATGAGCTTGTTCAATTAATTATTCAATGAGCAAATAAATGACAAACAATCAATATTAGATAAATAATAAAATAAACAATGTGAAAATGAACAAAAAACACATTATACAATAAATAATAAAAACGAATGCTATGAACTCGTGAAACTCTTAAAAAACAAAGCTGGGTCAAACGAGTGATGACAAACAACCTCGAGCTTTCTTTAATCAGTCCTACTTTTTCCCTACACGAATCCAACTGTCTAAAGCAGGGGAGTAGTTGAACTACGTTTTAGTGAGAAGAACAGGCGCTTCCCTTGAGTTCATTTAAAACAAAGGTGCGTGGATTTGTTTCAGTTAGTAAAGTCCAGTTGCTAGCAGCAAGATACATCGCCCTTTCAAAAAGTTCATGGTAACGAACTGTAAGTAAGGAGCGACTCGGCTCAATAGTAACAGAAATCTTGAAAAACAAGTTTTGGTATCAATGGATGTATCAAAAGAATCAGCTTATTACGCAGATTCCAAATATATAAGATGCAGCATGTTTAGCGTTGCCCATCAAAAGTTACGAACATGAGAAAATTTACCTGATTTTTGAAATAGAGAGAAACACCTTCCTAAAATTCAAAAAAAATCTGGACTAACACCACACCATCAGATTCAGCATATCTGAGAACTCCACTGCAGAAGTTTTAAGCTTCCATATACAAAATGCGGAATTTCGCTATTTTTGCCAGAAAACAGATCACGGATGCGTGTTTATTTCTTGCTTTTTTCTCCAGGGGGTCTCATTGAAATAATGGTCCTAGAAATTCGGTAGAGGGCGCATTCGAACGAAAAAGTTTTAGTGCCCCTTTTAAGTGTCTAAAAAGATTGGAGGGCAACTGGTCCCCATCACACGCCCATTTATTTCCCAAAGTTATGTGATGAAAACTTTGAGATAACCATTTTGTTCAGTATAGTGAAAAAATTAAATAATTATGTCTTTAGGGGTAAAATAACCCCCCCCCCCCCAACAATCCGTGGGGAGAGGCCTATAAGTTATGACATTTGCCCTTTGTTTACGTATAGTATTTGTATTTTGGGAAGTATAAAGACATTTTTGGACGGGGAAGCAGGTTGTGCTTGGTGTGGATTTCCATTGGGAGAATCTTTCTTGAGAAGAGAAATTTTCGGGGGGGGGGGTGTATTTTCCAGGGATAACATTACACTGGGAGGATTTGGAAGAATTCTTATACAAACGTCTTTTGAATTATCTTAGATTCTCTTTGCCAACTGACTTTTGTGTGTGAAGATGTTCGGGGGAAATATCAAGGGGCTATTTTCCGCATGTTTTGATTTCCGGAAAACATTTCCACGGAAGGAAGAATTTCCGGAGTGATCGATAAACCGATTAGAGATTAAAGTCTTTTTCAAATGAAAGTATGCTAATGATTATTTCAGGCTGAATTGTCTGCGAAGAATTTTACGGGAGGAGGATTTTCAGAGAGGATGGAACTGTCGAGGGAACCTGACGGGTGGAGTATACTTTACGTTGGAAGAAATTTTCACAGAGGAGTTTCTCAGTTTGTCGTGAGGGGGTACATTTCATGGCAGATTCACCTGCATTATTTGAAAAACGAACAGAAATCAAATAAAGAAAGAAAGTTTTTTTTAAATGAAAGTAAGGAGCAACATTAAAACTCAAACCAACAGTAATTATTCCGTACATGAAGGCTGAACTGAAACAGTGAAACATAGTGCCACAGTGAAACACGGCCTCTGAAACACAGTGGTCGTTTAATTAGAAAAAGAAGCTTTTTTAAAAGTGCTAACAGTTTTATCATAAAGAGCAAGGTAAGCTGAGGTAAGCTACCCAGAGCACCGCTTCTGCGGGGTTGCCCACTGTGGTCCAATTTTTCACTTTGAATTAGCTTTTATTTTGCTTATATCTGAGGCAGTAAGGGGGGAGGGGGGCTGTAATTAATTTTTCCCCGGGCGCCACTAACCCTAGGAACAACTCTGAATCCTAGCAGTGATTTGCACGATGTTATTAACTAAATGACAAAAAATTTATTTGAAGCGGCAATTAGGATCAGTATTTCCAAAATAAATTAAAAGATTTGGCACAAAGGCTTTCAATTTCCAGGGGAATAAAATATAATTTTGGAGAAAAAACTGACCATGAGAAAATGGGCATAATCTAAGCCCATGCGTCGAAAATACTTTTAAGTAGAGGGAGCAATGCAATCAAGGTATTTTGCGTGCTTTTGCTTTCGACGCTTATCATATTACACTTAACCACATTAAAAATATGTAATTATAATCATATTTTTTCCCTTTTCCCTTTACTTCTACTTACTTTTAACCTTCTTGTTTTTCTTATTATTATTATGTTTCTGTTATTGTTATGTTTAATGTTATGTTTCTGTTTCGGTTGTTTCTATTATTATTATAATGTTTCTTATTAAATCTTATTATTTTTGTTTTTTACTTGTGTTTCTTATTTTTCTTGTTCCAAGCTGGTATTCTGAGTTTCTTGTTGAATGCTTTCTTTCTATTTATGCTACAAATATATATCGAATTTTTCGTTTTATTTCCCTCCTTACGATAGAGAAAATCCAAAAAAGGTATACGATTTAAATATTTAATTAAACAGTTATCTCCCCCTTCTTTTATTCGCCTTGTTATATCTGACTTACCAAGTAGTTGTAAGCTTTCTTTCTGTCTCTTTGCCCCTGTGATTTATTTTACAATGGATTTTGAAATAATGATTTAAAATAGATTTAATCCTGCAATACCCAACATAAACAATCCTATTCAAATATATCCTAATTAAAATACATTTTAATTACAGAACAAATAACAAAAAAACTAATGATCTTTGGGTAGTTCATAATCACCAAATTTCTTCCTGTAATAATCTACATACTCCTTTTTCCTTTGCTCTCGTTTGGCAAAATAGTCGGGATACTGTGCTTTCTCATCTGGGTGCCAGTAATCCAACATATGATCGTATTCATGGGGATTCCTCATATAAGCCACCCCACCAGGGTCACGTGGAACTAGAAATAGTTGGAAATGTTAGTTATACGACTGGATTCAAGGAGACTGATCCTTTTTTCGTTGGGTTAGGTCAGAATCAGTGCTGCAACAAGTACTCCAAATTTTTACTTAAGTATCAAGTATTAAGTACTCATTATTTTTTTTACTTAAATATCAAGTAATAAGTACTTTCCAAATTCTCACTTAAGTATCAAATATCAAATCCTTGCCAAAATTGTACTTAAGTAATACTTCAAGTACTACTTCAAGTATTTATTCTATGTATATGGCTTCTAAGCCCCTTCCCTTGCCTATAAAATGTCCCCTGTCATTCCTCTCTTGGAAACCTTAATCAAGAACCAGAATTTCTGTTTTATTGTTTTTAACGTTTCCCTTATTCAGCTGGTACACACCCAACGAAGTCCAAGAAAATAATCTTAACCAATTTTCAACACAACGGCTTGAAAGGAAAAGAATATTAAAATAATTAAGTGCAGTCAAAAACCTCTTGATTGGATTAGACATATCACATGACAGGATTAACACAGTGCACGTAGAGTTGAACTTCTGGCGATAAGCATTCAATCAAATCTGGCACGTTTAAAAAAAAAGGGTTATTCTGAAACATGTGGGAATAATGGAAAAAATATTGAAAGTATTGTTCTCCATTGTTTGGCTGGTACATACCCAACGAAGTCCAAAAAATAATCTGAACCAATTTTCAACACAACGGCTTGAAATAAAATACTTTTAGAACAATTAAGTACAGTCGAAAAACTCCTGATTGGATCAGATAGATCACATGACAGGATTAACACAGTGCATGTAGAGTTGAACTTCTGGTGATTAGTGTTCAGTCAAATCTGACACATTTGAAAAAATACACGGTTATTCTGAAACATGTGGGAATGAAAAAAAAAATATTGAAAATATTTTTTCCCTTGTTTGGGTGGTAGACACCCAACAAAGTCCAAAAAATAATCTGAACCAATTTTCAACACAACGGCTTGAAAGAAAAAGACTATCAAAACAATTAAGTGCAGTCAAAAAACTTCTGATTGCATCAGACAGATCACATGACAGGATTAATACAGTGCACATAGAGTTGAACTTCTGGCGATTAGTTTTCAGTCAAATCTGGCATGTTTGAAAAAATACAGTGTTATTCTGAAACATGTCAGAATGGTGGAAAAACCATTGAAAATAGAAAAATAAACTTTGGATTGGCTTTAAAACAGATAAAAGGTAATAAAGTAGTTCATTCTCTGATTCAATAAATAAAAACCTTAGCAACAAAAAAAAACTCAAATTTAAAAGTAAGGAGCCAAGTGAGTCAGTTGCAGACTTTTTTAACAAGAGAAATTAAAGCTCAATAATCAAAAATCAATTGATGGCATGTCTCGCCCTCGGCACCTTTACAAGGAAACTGCCTCAAGTTTTCAAGTTAAATTTCAGACACGCTATGAAAATGTATGGCATCTATATCCTTTGGCTGGTTTTCACTCAAGCAAGCCGCATGGTATGTAGTCAATTCAGATGGTCGGTAAAACTCCCTACAAACATATATTATAAAATCACAAGCCTGCAGCACGTCCGCTGATCCAGACGCATTTCATACAGCTGGTCAAACTGCAGAATGAATGAATGAATCAATGAATGCACTTTTTTTATCCGTAAAAGTATAAAAAAACACAAAGTACAGAGTATTATAAATAAACTAAAACAATGAACAGCAAGAAAAAAAATCAGACTAACAAAACACAACATGGACTAATTAACCAGTATTAATATGGAAAAAGGCTGCAGAGGGTTGTAAACGTGAATAACGTAGATAGTCTTTTTCCATAAATCATCACCGGAAGACCGAATCCAAGAAGGCATATCTATTAAACCAAATCGAGCAATTATTTTTCTGTTTTGGTGCCATCTAGGAAACTGGAGGAGGATTTTGTATGGGGATTTTTCTTACAAAACAGACGAGCCATGCCAGATGAAAACAAAAGCACAGGGGCGCAATAAGCGTTATAAGTCATGCACAAACCGTTGCGTTTGTAACGGCTTTTGTTTGGGGATATTTTTCTGTAAGCGACGTGTAGGTTTTTCATGGCTTGATTCACTAGGGATGAAAAGGTAGTGGAAAGTGTTGGACCAAAACACAGACCAAGCCAACTAACTAAAGAAGAACATGGCAGAATTGCAGTCCCAGCAACAAATGGAGCAACCGTCCAAGGGCTATTAAAACAAATAAACTTGCATTTAGACGCATTAACTGACAGTCCAATCTTAGATAGCTTATTGGTTAATATAGTAAAATTGGAAAGCAATCCACAGCAAGTCTGGGCAACAAGAAGAACGTCGTCTGCATATGCAACAGAAGACAAACCAATATTACCATAAGAAACAGAACTTTTAAGGGGATGCAGGAACGATGCAAGCACACATTTAAATATACTAGAAGACAATACGGCAGAAGTTGCAACCTATCTATTTCTAACTGCAGTTTTCATACCATGAAGTGGTAAAAACCATGAGACTAAGCTGAAAATCTTCTGAGAAAAAAGGAATAAAACAAGAGCTAAGAGCTCATATGGCACTTGTGACGAGGTCAGAAGAGCCAAGAGCTCATAGGGCATGAGCTCTAGCAAAATAATCAGAATAAATAGATTAATTTAAAAGAAAAATCAGAGGCTTAATGTTGGTGGGCATTTAAAATAAGAGCTCTGAGACACAAGGTCCTTTTAAATATCAAAATTCATTAAGATCCAATCACCCACTCACAAGTTAAAAATACCTCATTTTTCTAATTTTTCCTCTCCCTTCAACCCCCTCCCAGATGGTTGAATTGGGGAAATCAACTTTATCAAGTCAATTTGTGCAGGTCCCTGACACGCCTACCAATTTTTATTGTCCAAGCACGTCCAGAAGTACCAAACTCCCCAACGCACTGGACCCCCCTAACTACCCCAAAGAGAGTGGATCCAGTCCCGTTTCGTCAATCACGTATCTACGACATTTGCTTATTCTACCCACCAAGTTTCATCCCGATCTCTCCACTCTAAACGTTTTCCAAGATTTCCGGTTTCCCCCTCCAACTCTCACCCAATGTCACCAGAACTGGTCGGGGTTTAAAATAAGAGATCTGAGATATGAGTTCCTTCTTAATATGAAATTCAAAATACCTCACGAATGGTCATACGCTCTTAAGTTAAAAATACCTAATTTTTTCTAATTTTTCAGAATTAACCCTCCCCCCAACTTCCCAAAAGAGAGTGAATTCGTTCTGTTTATGTCAATCACGTATCTAGGACTTGTGCTTATTTTTCCCAATAAGTTTCATGCCGATCCCTTTACTTTAAGCATTTTCCAAGATTTTAGGTTTCCCCCTCCAATGTCACCTGATCCGGTCGGAATTTAATGTAAGAGCTCTGAGACATGACATCTTCCTAAATATCAAATTTAATTAAGATCCGATCTAATTTTTCCTAATTAACCATCCTCCCACTCCCCCCCCAGATGGTCAAATCAGGGAGACAACTATTTCAAATTTAATCTGGTCTGGTCCCTGATACACGTGGCAAATTTCATCGTCCTAGCTTATCTGGTAGTGCCTAAACTAGCAAAACCAGGACTGATAGACCAACAGACCTACAGAACTTATGATCACTGTATGTCACTTGGTAGATACCAAGTGCCATACAAAGTAATTTTTCTCTGGGAGTGGAATATTTGGTTGAAGGTTGGCTTCAGTATGACTTATTTTGGAAAAGGGTTATTTCCATGCTTTGGGCAAGCCATGGTTGGAAGTAGTTATAGGCCCTACTAAACTGAAGGAAAACTCGACTTTCTTAAAACTTGAACCCCCCCTTGCCCTATTTTAGATAAAAGCTTGTGATATCAGAGCTCGATATGAGCCCTGATCCTAGTCATCTTTGGTCTAGCTTTCATTTTGATCTGTTGCTCCATTCGCAAGTTATACTAAATTAAACCAAAAGCTTCACTGAGATCCATCAATCTCTCGCAAGCTCCACTGAATTAAATAAAAAACTCAACTTTTAATTAAGCTAAGGTCTCCATCCCAGAACTCAAGGTATACCATACTCTTAGGCATCTTTATTCAATTTTCATCGAAATTCATCTCCATATGCAAGTTACAGTGAATTAAATAAAAAACTTGAATTTTTTTAACACTTAAAGCCCCATCGCCCTAATTGAGCTCAATTTTAAATCCAAATAGTTCAATTTCAATACAAATCTGACTGGTGGTTCTCTTGCTATATTTGATTGCACAGACAGGCGGACAGACAGACAGATCTCAAAAACCTATCTTGATGGATATTTTCCACTATCCAAAGAGGTGATGATACCTGGATGTTGATATACCATTGTTTTCCTTTTTTGGATCCAATTAGCCAACATGGCTACCTAAGACGTTGCAAAATCCGTCTGTCTGTCTGTCCGTCCGTGTAATCACGTATAGGGGGAGAAACTCTGGTTGGATTTGGATGAAAATTTTGATGGCCAGATTTGATGCCAAGGATCATAAGACCTATCAAGTTGAAAGATGAAGATCCTAGCTCAAATAAAACAGGGGGAAGAGGGCTTTACCTGCTAAAAACAGTTTTTCGTTTAATTTAGAGTAACTTGCAACTGGAGTGATGGATCTGAATGAAAATTGATCCAAAGAGGCCTAAGACCATGACACATATCAAGTTTTGAGATGCAGACCCTAGCTCAAATTAAACAAGGGGGAGTGGGTTTTAATTCCTGAAAAATTTAAGTTTTCTGTTTAATTTAATATAACTTGCAAATGGAGTAATGGATCCGAATGAAAACTAGACCAAAGATGCCTAAGATCAGGGCTCATATCAAGTTCTGGTACCACAAAGCTTATATCAAATAGGGCGAGAGGGAGAGGGTTTTAAGTCTTAAGAAAGTTGAGTTTTCCTTTAATTTAGTAGGGCCTATAGCTTATAAATGGAGTGACAAATCTGAAGTCAAATTCGTCTGAATACCTGAATTTGCTGGAAGGAATTTGACAAAATACCACTGCATTATATCCAGCAAGAATTGTCTAGACTTGTTTATTGCAGACAACATTTAGATGCGCAAAGATTCATAGCTTCAGTAGTTTTACCAATAATATGGTCCTGAAGATGATGAAATGGTAGAAATCTGGTTCAGTTGATGAGATGACAAAACTTAAACACTAATGTCAGAAATATAAGCCCAAATTGACTACAGTATGCAACATTTAGCACAAAACAACGGATTTTAGCTCACTGTCGACCAGTGAACTGTGAAATAATTTCAATTTTCTTTGTTATATAACTTTTAAACAAAAATTAAGCCAAGTGTTAATCATACTATAATTTTTTTTTTCATAAAAAACAAATACATTATTTCATATCTAAAAATAGGGCATGGAACTATATCTGTGTTTACTCTAAATCTAAAGGGTGATGTTTTCTTGTACATTGCCAAAGCACAGACAAACAAAAGCTATATCTGAGTTTGCTCTAAATCTAAAGGTGATGTTTTCTTGTACATTGCCAAAGCACACACACACAAAATTTTCGTGTTAAAGGTAAAGTATTTGAAAAACAAGTACATTAAAAGTATCCTAAGGAATAAGTATTTCGTAATCTTACTTAAGCATCAAGTAATAAGTACACCCTAGAGTTTTTACTTAAGTACAAGTACAAGTAATGAAAAATTTTACTTAAGTAGTACTTCAAGTAAGTGACAGCACTGGTCAGAATCTTCAAGTTTGTATTATTGTTTGAGCGCATTACTGAAATTGATGATAGAAATAATTCAAGTAACGCCGAATGTTGGAACTAGAAATAAAAAAATAAAAAAAAACAGCTTCGATTACCTGACTGTTAAATTCTTTTAGGTATGTTTTATTTACCAATTCTCATTTCGTTGAGACGATTTTAATTACAATAAAACTTTATAATTTAATCATTTTTGAGATTGGTTAGAAACAAAACCAAAAATATGGAGAGAGGGGCATAGGCTGAAGAAAGTATCGCAATTGCAGGAACATTTTCCACCTATCGAAATGATGGCTATGATGCCAAAACCAACGGCACAAGAACGATGAAACTGACAGTCGTGATGATTACGACACAACCTATTACAATGATGGCATCAATGACAAAGAAGGTGATATCAGGGGTTCATGTTGTCGTTACTGACTTTTGTCATTACCTACTATGTCGTTATTGTTGTCTCGAATATACTCCATACTGTTGAAATCATTATCGTAAGCATCATCTTCTAACTTTTTCAAAGTTTCCATCCAAAGCTTGACACACCAATACTACTACCTTCCTTCTAGGACTTTCTCCATCCATCTGTTGTAAAAAGTTTTCACAATAATCAGTTTTCCCATGACCAAATTCTTCCCTGGATTGATTTGCGCTTGGGTTTAAATCTTTCGTGGTTTAATTTTGCTTGGACAGAATCTGGCTGGGTAGAATTTTGTGTGGATTAGTTTAAACGAAACTGGGTAGGTTGAAATTTGTAGGTAGTCATGGGGTAGCAAAGTGAGATTGATCTCTACTTGGTAATGTAGGACTCAGAGTTCAAACTCAGCTGCAGTGACCCGCAATAGGGCCCCGAATTCGATTCCGTTGATGAGATTATGCGAAATCGTCGCGTAATGATCCAAAAAAAAAGAAGAAAAGAAAGATGAAATTGGTTTGTACACTAATGCGTCAACTAGGATTTGATTTTTTGGGGAAATTTTCAGGGTAAATTCTCTAAAAAGTACTTAAATATATATATATATATATATATATATATATATATATATATATATATATATATATATATATATATATATATATATATATATATATATATATATATATATATATATATATATATATATATATATATATATATATATATATATATATATATATATATATATAGTTATTTTTGCGACACTGCCCTAAAAGCATTGCAGACCTTGTAGATAGTAGACAGTACTATTCCAAATTGTCACAAAAACAGGTTGCTCTGTGGCTTTTATTAGAGGTGAGATACTCAGCTGTCTCACTTATTCTATTAGTATTTGTTTCTTTTCAAATTATAAATTCTATTCTTATCTAGCGGGTTCATTGTTACATTTTTTTTTTTATGTAAAGACGGAACTGTAATATCGCTACAAGATATTTATGGATTTTTCGTCAGATCGGATTCTTTGATTATCTTTAGAGATCTTTGTAGTTCTTCCATCTCATTTCAGGTTTTTTTTTGGCAAAATATTACGTACAATGTCACTCAAATTTAAGTCAGAGCACCCTTTCAACAAAAATAAAACGTTCTCGTCACAGTTACAGATTTGATAAAGAAATTATAAAGTATTAGAAAACTAATATATTAGGAAATCTAAGAAAATACATTTTTTTAGAGACTAATAAATTAATAAATAATAGTACATATATTAAATAAACAATTTATAATACTAATAAAAACGTATCAGCAATAAATATAAAAATCAAGTAAGTTAAAATAATAATAAATTAATAAACTGATAAATTAACAAATGTTGGAAAAATAGAATATTAGAAAACTATTAAGCGAAATATGATGAGTTTTTCCCGAAATACATACTGCTACTCAGCAAGCATATCAAAGCTATTTATTACGCAAAACCATATTCGGTAAATATAATACTAAAACTAAAAAATGATAAAAAATATTTAAGAAAATAACGCTTATACCATGAAGACTCTAGTGGGAATATTTATATTTGCCGTTGGAGCCATTCGGTCAAAACACAGATAAAGTACTGAAACTTTTCTCTTATCATCTTTTTATTAAAATAATTTATTTCATACGCAATTTATATCCTATATGCCCTCTTAACAGCTGATTCAAGAATTTGAATGACTATCTGGCGCTGTGGCTGAACTAGCTCTTTCTGAACAAATGAACGGACTTGAATCCTGTTAAAGTACTAAAGCATATAAAGCTAATATCAAACTATGCATGAGATTAAAAGATAAGCCGCTTGTGCGCCAAACCACCATTCAATGTCTAATCGGTCTGGACCAGAGGTATAAGTGGGATTTTTCGCGGAAATCCCGCTGACGTCTTTATCGGTCCGTCACGCGTCAACCCAAAATCAATCCAATCTTTCATCTCTTACTTCTAAGACTATCTGCCATAGTTCTTCCCTAGGAATGACGCATGGATCGATGATAGATAGACTTATCTATCAACAAATGAACTGACATCATTTTTACACAATCATAAAAAAGGCTTATGCCAGATTTGCCTCTCACTCACTCGGACTACCTGTCTTGGTTTTTTCTATAATATGCTTGATGCCTACAACTACTTGATTTTAATTCATTTCACCCGCATTTCTCTTTCGTGAAGGAGAGGACGTCCGAGCAGAAACAAAAAAGAAAGATCCAATTTGTTTTGTCGACTTTTTATATAAAGCAATCCTACCTCTCTTCACAATTGTAAAACTTGAAGAATTTATAAAAAAACTTGCTATCATAAATTGATTTGTGAAGCAATGAAAGCTGCACATTTCCATTTTTGGGTCAAAACGAGGTTTTAAACCCAAAAATCCAAAGAAGGCTTAGTTCTATCGACTTTCGTTCCCAAAGTTTCCTGTTTCCTATTGTATAATTTTTAAGCTTAGGATAAATAATTTTTTATCCCTCAGAGGGTTTAGTTCTAGTGATTTATACTCCCAAGAGTGTTACATTGTCTATTTTTCTTTTACCTTTATACAATGTTTTCTCTATACAAGTTTTTTTACTTTTATACAATGGAAAGCATTTGTCTTTCTATACCCTTTTCTTATGATATTAAATAAAAAAAACAACAAGTTTTTTAACTGCAGGTACGGAGCGACATTAAAACTTAAAACAAACAGAAGTTATTCCGTATATGAAAGGGGTCGTCCCCTCCTCGACGCCTCGCTCTTTACGCTAAAGTTTGATTCTTTCTCACAAGTCTACTTTTTAAAGCAATAAAAACTTTAGCGTTAAGAGCAAGGCGTTGAGGAGGGGACGACCCCTTTCATATACAGAATAATTTCTGCTCGTTTTAAGTTTTAATGTCGCTCCTTACTTGCAGTTAAAAAACTTGTTTTTTTTTATTATTTAATTTCTGAACATTTTTTTATTAATGCATGTTTTGATTTTGGCTCACCTCACATGAATAATTAAAATGAAATTTGCATATTAATTTTTTTTTATAAAAAGACAATTTTTTAAAAAAAGGACTGGAGGAGGAGGTCATGTTGCACTCCTATTTTAATAATTAATTTTTGATTTTCGGACGATTTTGATAAAAAAAGGACTGGAGGAGGAAGCCATGTTGCACTCCCATTTTTGGTTAATTAAAAAGGTAACTAGAACTTTTTTTATTACAAATGTTTTATTAGTAATAAATATACGTGAATTAACTTACGCAACGAAATTCTATATTTGTATATTTTTATTACGTATATGAAGGGGTTCTCCGCCTCGTCAATACCTCGCTCTTTACACTAAAGCTTCAATTTGAGCCCCCAATTCTTTAAGGATGACCTCTGAATCACAAAGGCCGAAGAATAAATACTTGAAATTGCTAAAAAATGCTTTAGCATAAAGAGTAAGGTATTGTGGAGGAGACAAACCCCCTTATATACGCAATAATCTCTGTTCATTTTAGGTTCTAATGCTGCTTCTTAATTCCACCTGAAAAATCTTTTTTTATTTATTTTTTCATTTTTTTAAAATAATGCTAGAAAATCCTGCGGCCCCTTCATGGAAATTTTCTTCCCTCATGATAATTTCATCCATGGAAAGATCCTCCCACGTAACCCCCTTCCCCGAGCCCCTTTAACGTGAAAAAGTCCCCCTGAAAACGTCCCGATATTACTATGTGCAAACAATGGTGAAAGTTTGTAACTTGCAGCCCCTCCCCCGGGGACTTTGGGGGATTAAGTCGTCCCTAAAGACATAATTATTAGGGTTTTCGACTATGTTGAACAAAAATGGCCACCTCAAAATTTTGATCCAGTGACTTTGGGAAAAATGAGCGTAGGAGAGGGCCTAGGTGCCTCCAATTTTAAGGTCACTTAAAAAGGGCATTAGAACTTTTAGTTTCCGTTAGAATGAGCCCACTCGCGACATTCTAGGACCACTGGGTCGATACATCACCCTTAAAAAAAAAAAAAAAAAAAAAAAAAAAAAAAAAAAAAAAAAAAAAAAAAAAAAAAAAAAAAAAAAAAACACATCCGTGATCTGTCTTCTGGAAAAAAAAAAATACCCCATTTTTGTAGATAGGAGCTTGAAACTTCTACAGTAGGGTTTTCTGATACGCTGAATCTGATGGTGTGATTTTCGTTAAGATACTTTGACTTTTAAAGGGTGTTTCCACCTAATTTTTAAAATAAGGCAAGTTTTCTCAGGCTCGTAACTTCTGATGGGAAAAACTAAACTTGATGAAACTTAAATATTTAGAATCAGCGTAAATACGATTCTTTTGATGTAAATATTGGTATCAAAATTCCTATTGAACCGGGTCGCTCCTTACTATAGTTCGTTACTGTATGAACTGTTTGACTCGCCATTATTTTACTTTTTTACATTTTTTCATTGTTTTACATTATTTTTTACTGTTGTAAAAAGATTTTTGGATAACCCTCCATTTGTTCATTCCAAATTTGAGTTTGCAACAGAAAAAAGTATTAACTTACAGTATATTCTATTAAAGCTCCTGTCGAAAAGCTCTTCTTCTCCGTCTACGACAAGTTTATGTGCTAAAACCATATCTTTAATATTACGATTCTCTTCGAAGCGAGCACGCAACAAAACAGCATGGTATCGGTATTCATGTCTGAAAATTTTGAAAACAGGTTACTTTCATATACACGAGGAAGACCAGAGTTACTTTCATACACACATTTCACAAGAGGAAGGAAGGAATTGGGAAAAATAAACGAGAAGTATCCGAGGTTCAACCTTGGAAACCTTGATTGATTTGTAGAAGAAAACACATGTGTAATTCATAAAAATTGGAATTTTTGGACCGAGTCGTACTTGTGATGACTAGACTATGCATACCATACACCATGTAGTACACTATAATCTTAGGAAAACTTGGAGCGTCAGCTGTTTACCACGGCATAAGGCTATCTAATACACAATAAAATATAAATTCAAAAGATTGCGACGAATTGTAGATGGCACTACCGATACATCTAACTCAGGAATATATTCAAAGGCAGAGGCTGAGTTTTAACGTATGCCTAAGTTCAGATATTTTTCAAAGAAGTAGGGTAGGGGGGAAACCGGAAAGTATTTTGCAGTCGATGCTAAAATTTGGATATAAAAAAATCATAAAACGTGATATTTTTTTCAAAATATGACACTAATTTGCACTTTTTGTAAAATTTCGGTTTTCTAGGGAGGTAAGAATATGAGTAAAAAAGAATAAGGCAAAAGATATTATTATATTCTATTGTACTTCACAAAACAAAATATTGTCTTTTATGGCTCACCAATTTTTAACAAAGCAAATATAGCTAATCTTGCAAATCATGCTTATGAAACAGTGTTTCAACAGCTCGCAGTTCAATTATGTTTCGCAGTTCAGTCGATTTCATCTATTAAAAGACATTATTTCCAGCAAAGAGCAGGGTTCCTGAGGTTAAGCATACTAACAAAAACGCACACAAATCTCGTAATAATAATAATGGTGAGGAAAGGACCATGTAAAGAAAACAACAACAAAAAACAAAGAAATACTAAAATGATGGGAAAGTGGGCGAGGGAGACTATTTCAACATGGGGTAAACAGTAATAAACAAAGAAAAATGTCAAATGGAACATTTGAATTTCCAATCATCACAGGTTTATAAACCATCTGTAATATTCACTTTCATAACTTCAGACGAGATTGCCGAGATGATTAAATTACATTTCTACCATTCAACTTATAGTTGTTTGAAATCAGCGGTATTTGACAATCTAGACATTTATAGCCGTTATAGATATTTATAGACAGTTATAGCGGTATAACTGAAAATCTAAACATTTCAGAACTATATGAGACGATTTCTACAGAACGAATACTAGGCCATCTAAGAGCCTAAGAAGGAGGAGGGGTCAACAGAGACAATCCACGGTTTCTACTTTCTCACAAAGCAGAGGCTTACCACAATTTCCACTTGGAAGGATTTGAGGTAATTGAAACTGCATGAAACATGGTGGTTTGAAAGGCTAAAAACGATTTGTCAATTTTTTTCCTAGAAGAATCATGGGTGCAGTTGTGGGTGCAATCTAGCAAAGAGCATACCCTGGCCCATAGTAGCCAAAAATTTAAAAACGACTATTGAAAAAAAAAATAATGGAAAAATACCGTTTGTAGCTGATTAAGAAATGGCAACTATTTTCTCGATTAATCTTAGTAGTATTCCTGAATACGCCAATTTTCAGAAAAAAAAAAGCTTGCATAAGTTTTTTAGAGAATTAAAATTGTGCTGTAAAGTTTATTCATTTCATGCCCGGTAAGAGACTAGGGAGCACGAAGATTTTCCTGCTTCTAATTTTGCTGCGTCAGATTTGTGTTCATGGTTGTAGTGAAGAACAAACCACGGCCTATAGTAACCAGAAGTTTAAAATGCGTTAAAACACTGTCAATTGAGAAAAGCTGCCATATGCAGCTGATACAGGAATGGAGACTATTTTTTCGATTTAGTCTTGATTGTAAAATGTTATTTTGGAAACAAATTTACATGAATTTTGAAAGCGCCTAGAACCCCTAGAAAATGGCGTCGGACCGAAATGAAAAGAACCCAACGCAGGAAACCTAAATTTCAGGAAAGCGCTAGTTTTTCAAAATTCTATAAAAATAGGCAAATATAATGAGCCGGTTTATTTGAAACAATCTTTTGAAAATATGCTGAATAAACTGCGAAGTAGTAATTTTTATTCAATTTACGTTTCAACTTCGCTCCTTGCTTTTATCCGAAAAAAAATTGCTTTGTTTCTCACGTTAGTTAATTGACTAGCATTTAACTAACAATTAAATGCCGATTATAATTGTCTTATAATTAATTAATTGTAACTAAATATTTAATGCACTAATTAAATTTAATTGATAAACTGATTATAATTAATTGTCTAAGAATAGTTTTAGGCACTCCTTTTACTGACCGTACATCAAACCATAAACTGTATGAAAGATGTGGCTTAATACCATCTTCTAGGGCTCAATGAAAGAAAGATTTAAGGTGGCTCGGCCAGGTTCTACAGATGAAGGATGAAAATGCGCTTCGACCATTCATTCAAGGCCAAACTAAAAGCAGCTCATCCCCAAAAAGATGTGGGAGAGGGTAAACAATGAAACTTCTAATAAATTGGGGGAGGATTGAGTGCTGCTGTGTTAGCCACAGAGTTGATGCTGCAGTGAGTTGTTAGTAGTAGTAGCAAAATCTATTCGGTATTTTTCCCCTAGTGCATTCATTATGAGCATTCATAATCTGCTTTCTGTGGAGATTCAAAATCTCCACCGAAAAATACACAGCATTTCATTAGATTGAAAAACACTTTACGTGTTTTAAGAAACTGAAAAGTTTGTATGACGGTGAAACTTCCTGCTATTTTATTTCAGCTTTCCAGAGGTAAGTTTTGCTTGCGTTTAGAGAGCTTATAAGAGCCGTTCTAGGCGAGTGTTTAGCACGCTAGACTTGAAACCCTTAGTCCATGAGGACAGGGAATTGAGTCCGGGTGTCAGTGGTTATTTGGCTCGGAGCGGAGTTTATGGTGTGACAACGTAAGCTGAGCTAGAGTCGACCCAGCTCTAAGAGGGCACCTGGAGACATCCGAGGAAGGTAAACAGGAAGGGTGTGCGAAAGCACAGGATGGCCGGCCCCCAATCCCCGTTGCACTCCCTCAATGAAGGGCCACAAAACGGAAATTAGCACCACTGGTAGGGACTGTAAAGTCCAGTGCAATATTCTTTAACTTTTTATATACCTTGTAGTATTTATAAAGAAAAAGAAACAATATTTTAAATTTCTACTTTCAATAAGAAAAATGAGCTAAAGATAGATTAAACAATGAGCAAAAATAACATCTTGACTAAAAGACAAAAGAGACAAAACATTTTGAAGAAAAACCATCCCTATGGAGAAAAATGTTAACATCAAAATATCACACGAAGGGGGAAAAAACAACAGTTAAGTGATAAATCCTAGTGGTAGCAGCCATAGTCTGGACGTGACGATTACATGCTTATTATAGTAATTACTTTTTTTATATACAAGACAAAGAATTAGAATAATAAGCACTGACACACCCCACATCTGTCCTTTCCAAGAATGGCAAAAAGATTAAAAATGGAAACCTTGTAATGCTTGGAAAAATATGACACTAAGCCGATTCAAAATATTCACTACAACTGGAGAGTAAAATACCCCTCTTTGTAAGCCTGATTTGGCAAATACTTATCGTTAGTTAATACTGAGCAACAAAACCAGACAAACAAGAAAATATAATTCTGGATAAACAAATATTTACGCCTTTTTAAACAGGTTGTTGGTGGTTTTGTGACAAATATTAAGCCATTAGAAGCAACGAAAAGTTTTGAGTCAAGATATTTGCGGGTCGTGACAAGCAATGCATTAAACAACCTCAATCATGCATCCACAGCCTTATTTAACACGATCTAACCAGATAGGTAAAATAAATGATTGGAGAGACTACACTTAACCAAAGCGTAGCAAAAAAGCAACATACAGTGATAGTGCTTTTTAAGTGCTTTGATTTAGTTGTCCACTTGGCCTTGGTGCCAAATGGTAGTTACCAAGTATACTACTATGGCCAAGTATTACCAAGTAATGGCCAAGTATACTACCAAGGCCATTTGGCCTTGGTAGTATACGATTCATCACAATTGGAAACGAGGACGGGGATGAAATAGAAGTCATAATAAATAAATAAATGTTTATAAATATTTAGGACGATTCTTGAGTTGAATCTCTAAGAACCCTCGTCAGTGGAATGAGTCACAACATACCTATGTGTCCAAAGTTGAGAGCAGAAGAAGGCCTGGGCGTACGTAACTTCTTCTCTAGATGAGAGAGGGGGCAGCCGATTTTGTGATGAAGGGGCAGGAGGGGGCTGAAATTATATTGGCAGTTCACAAAACCTTACATTGCCAGCAAGTTCTATCATAACTGTGAAATCTTTATTAATAAGTAGTCACGGAAAATCACAAATGAGCTTCAGCATTAATGTTCTTGGATAAGAGCTAAACCTTTCCAAGACATTTTAGATAATTGCTTCTTGTTGGACTTTTATTCTGTCATTCTATCTGTTTATTTCCAGCTTTTTCACCCATCTACTTTTTATCAACTGCCTTTTCAGCCATCTACCCTTTTTTCAACTACTTTTTCAACCATCTACTTTATCAGCCATACATAGTGTAAATTTGAAGTTCTAGGGGGCAACTGCCCCCTTCCTTAAACCCATGGAAAAAGGGGAGGGTGGTTTTTCAGGAATAAAGGCCCGATGACCCCATTCTGTGGCCTCCAATCACTGGGGTCCTTGTCCCAAGGACTGCTGGAAGCATATCGCCCATGGACGCGCATTTTTAGACCGTTGAACCGTTCCAATTAAAATGGCTATGTTGAAATTTTGATCCAATGCTATGTATGCAAGTCAAAAGGAATATTGGCTTTCCTCCGGTCGGTTTCAACTTAAAAAAAAAGTGTTATAACTTTTGATTTGCAACTGAAACAGCCAGTTTCATCTATTTTATCCTTTAACTATATCTCTAAGAAAATATCTTTCTAGTCTATAAATATCAAACTAATATGTTATTCGGCACCATAGTCTTATCCCCTCTTGCCCTCCTTACACACCAATTTGAGTAGACGAAACAAATAATTATGTACAATTTAGTAGAGTAAGTCGAATTTGCCCTTTTCCTCTTTTATTCTAGCAAAGTCAGCTAAAAATTTCTTGTCGTTTTAGCGTTTATTAGGAAAATTCTGCTGATTCTCGTCTTTAACGTTCATGATTAAAAGTCAAAATGTGTTCCCGTGCAAAATCTAAAAAAGAAAAACTGGAAAAATGCGGATCCCGGTCACCTAGCTTTATCTAAGCGCAGAGATCAAGGTTGATACATAAGACCGTTTTATCAAGTCCCGTGAATGACTGGTTAGAATAGCTATCCTAAAATTTTGAGTGCTGCAGGGACACAAAGGGGATAGTGGCTGCTTTAAGTAGAAACATTTAGCCTAACCACAGCAAGGAATATCATGATGGGCTAACCATATTTCAGGCATAAATTCACTCAAGTGGAGTGCTTTAGCTGGTAAGGGCAGTGAAGTACCAGGGACAGTGCAAATGAAATTTGATTGATTGTGGGCTGTGGAGAGAGTTGTAGAGGTGAGTTGGTTACTCAAACTTATACAACCATATATGTCTTCGAAAATTAGGAAAGTCGAGAGCTCAATGCTTATTAAAAATGACCTATATATATATATAGGTCATTTTTAAACTTCATAGATTCCCTAAAAACTTCATAGATTTGAAACAACCTAAAAATTACTTTTAAAGAATCGAGGATTTCAGGTATAAATAGACCTAATATGTATGCCCAGAGAACAACAAGAGCTAAGAGCTCATATAGCACTTGTGACGAGGCATGAAGAGCTTAGAGCCAAGAGATCATATGGTATTAGCTCTAACAAAATTCTAGGAGTCAATAGATTGATTTAAAAGGAAAATAAGAGGCTTAATGCCGGTCAGGATTTAAGATAAGAGCTCTGAGTCACGATGTCCTTCTATATATCAAAATTCATTAAGATCAGATCACCCACTCGTATGTTATAAATACCTAATTTTTTCTAATTTTTCCTCTCCGTTTAGCCCCCCCAGATGGTCGAATCTGGGAAAAGGACCTTATCAAGTCAATTTGTGCAGCTCCCTGACACGCCTACCAATTTTCATCGTCCTAGCACGTCCAGAAGCACCAAAATCGCCAAATCACTGAACCCCTCCCCCCAACTCCCCCAAAGAGAGCGAATCCAGTACGGTGCCATCAATCACGTAACAAGGACATTTGCTTATTCTATCCACCAAGCTTCATCCCAATTCCTCCACTCAAAGTGTTTTCATATATTCGTAAGATAAAAATAGCCCAATTTTCACGTTTTCCAAGAATTCCGGTTTCCTCTCAAATCCCCCCGATGTCACAGGATCTGGTCGGAATTTAAAATTAGAGCTTTAAAGCACAAGATCCTTCTAAATATCAAATTTCATTAAGATCTGGTCACCCTTTCATAAGTTACAAATACATCAATTTTCCAAATTCCCCCCCCCCCAACTCCACCAAAGAGAGCAGATCCGGTCCGGTTATGTCAGTCACGTATCTTAGACAGGTTTTTATTCTTCCCATCCAGTTTCATCCTGATCTCACCGCTTTAAGTATTTTCAAAGATTTCCGGTACCCCCAACTGCCTCCCCAATTACGCTGGATCCGGTTGAGATTTAAAATAAGAGATCTGAGTTACGAGGTCCTTCTAAATATGAAATTTCATTAAGATCCGATAACTCCTTGGTTAGTTAAAAATACGTAATTTTTTCTAATTTTTCAGAATCACCCCCCCCCCCCAATAGAGCAGATCTTTTCCAATTATGTAAATCACGTATCTAAGACTTCTACTTATTTTTCCCACCAAGTTTTATCCCGATCCCTCCATTCCAATCATTTTAGGTTCCCCCACCCCAAACTCCCCCCAATGTCACCAGATCCGGTCGGGACTTAAAATAAGAGCTTTGAGACACGATATCCTTCTAAATATCAAATTTCACTGAGATCCGATCAACCGTTCGTAAGTTAAAAATACCTCATTTTTCTAATTTTTCAGAATTACCCCCCCCCCCCCAACTACCCCAAAGAGAGCGTATCCGTTCCGGTTATGTCAATCATGTATCTAGGACTTGTGTTTATTTTTCCCACCAAGTTTCATCCCGATCCCTCCACTCTAAGTGTTTCCCAAGTTTTAGAATTCCCCCTCCAATGTCACCAGATCCGGTATATAAAATAAGAGTTCTGAGACACGATATCCTTCTAAACATCAAATTTCATTGAGATCCGATCACCCGTTCTTAAGTTAAAAATACCAAATTTTTTCGTATTTTTCAGAATCAATCTCCCCCAACTACCCCAAAGAGAGCGGATCTGTTCCGGTTATGTCAAATCATGTATCTAGGACTTGTGCTTATTATTCCCACAAAGTTTTATCCCGATCCCTCCACTCTAAGTGTTTTCCAAGTTTTAGGTTTGCCGGGACCGACAGACCCACAGAATTTGCGATTGCTATGTCACTTGGCTAATACCAAGTGCCATAAAAAGCGTTGGTTTTGATGTCCATAGTACTTTAACCCTTCCTAGCGCTAAATCAAGAAAATCATAATCAACTGTTATGCCAATAGTATAAGGCTCAACTCTTTCTAACCCTAATCAAGGACAGCATAATGGGCAATAATACCAACGGCATTTCAGTTATAAATTCATCAAGTGGAAAGATCCTTAATGACCATGAACATGAGCTATACATTCATATGAAGCAAAAATAAGATGATTGCGAAATATGGTAAGAAAATTAGTGAAAATGAAATCATGACTAAAATTATCACGCAGCTAATTTTGATAACAAAATATATTTACCGCGGGGCTGCCCTTTACGACATTGAACCCGATTGAGTGACAACTTACAGAAACCGGCCTTCATCATAAATGATATTTATAAGAAATGATGCAAAAACGAGTTTTTACTTAGTTCGCCTCCTTTGGATTTCAAACCTACTAAAATACTAGTACAGCGTCCAGTTTGCCGCCAAAACTGTTATAGTCGTCGATAGTGAAAGTGGATAATAACACATTTGTATACTCACACACAATATGGTAAGAAAAAAAAAGAACCTTTATAAACAGATTCATCTTACATTGGATGCTTATCTGAGAAAGAAACTTATGAAACTTATGAAAAATGTACAACGTGAATATTTCTCAGTACTTTTGTTGATGGTTGTGATAAAAAGAGGCTTTCGAAAAAACATTTTATCTTTATTTTTCTGATACTATTTTTTTAAAGGGCAAATATTTAGTGGCTGGTCTCTGTAGAAGGAAATATGTGAAACAAATAAAATTAAAGCACTTCCTTAGGGTGTAAGATTAGATTTGGAAATTAAAGTTAAGAAGACTCAGGTGTTAAGACTAGAAATAAGTGAAGGTGAAAAGATGATGCTGGGTAATGAAAAGATGGATGAAGTGGAATGTTTCATTTACCTAGGGAGTATTATTGGTAAAGATGATGCATACTATTAAGATTTTGAAAGTAGGGTGTTTTTCCACATTTGAAAAAAAGTTTGGAAGAATAGGAGGATAAGTTTGCGAACCAATTTTAGAATATTGGAAGCTACAGCGACGACTGTGGTTAAGTATTGTTCTAAAGCATGGGCGCTCTGAAAAACGGAGGAGGATTTGCTAAATGTTTTCTGGAGAAATTGCCTACAAATTGTTTTTGGTACCCAACTGACTGACCATATTTCAAACAATAGACTGTAAGAAAAATATGGTTCAATTTTTCTTTCTATGGCTATAATGATGAAGGATGGGAGATTGCCAAAAGTTGTTCTTGTCGGGCAACTGTCTATGGACAAACGAAAAGCAGGTCGTCTCCAATTGAGGTGGGAGGATGTCATAGGGAAAGCTTTAAGAGAAATGGAAACTACTTGGGAGGGTGTAAAGAGGGATGCTTTGAATAGATTGGGGTTGGGGCCACAGTAAGTTGTTAGCAGCAGCACTAAAATAATCACGTTCCCTGATTCCAAATAATGGTAAAATTCTAGTTGATTGACTTTTGGCAATCTTGGAAAGGGGTTTAATTAGGAAAATGAAACTTTCAGGGATGAGTCTAAAGGCTAAAGTATGTCCCAGGAAGGTATTATGAAGTACACACCTTCACTCCTTCTCCCCCTAGAGGGCCCTGACCTTTGATGACCTTTAAAAATATGCGTGTTATAAAAGTGATACCTTGCAAAATGGATCTTCTGCTTGAATGAAGTACAACAAAATTAAGTCAGCTTCACAACTTTGCTCAATCTCAATTTATAAGGTTTTATAGATATGCAAATACATTTCCTAAATTTTGAAAAAAAAAAACATTGATATGGCTCAGAATTCTACTCAAATAACAGGAATTGCATTTTCAGAACTAAAGGCAGAGAAAAGGCAACCGGTAACTGAAAATTAAGGTATAATGTTGTTTGGTCAAAATTTCAATAGGTATAGACCTGTCCTGTAGGCAAATTTGAGGGCCCTCTAGAGGGAGAAGGAGTGAAGTTGGGTACTTCAAAATACCTTCCCGGGACATACTCTAGCCTTTAGACCCATCTCTGAAAGTTTCATTTTCCCAACCTAACCCCTTTTCAAGATAGCCAAAGGTCAATCAACTAGAATTTTACCCCAAATAATATACCCTGTATTTCTCCGTTAATTGAATGCCGTCATAGGAGAGAAGTTCTTTCTTGAAACGGGTTTTCCAGTCAACTCAATACAATCTAGTATATACGGGGAAAATCTGGAGACTGTATATAGGAACATGAGAAGACGGGGGGGGGGGGGTTGCATTGTCAGAAAAGCAACTAAGATATTTGGGAATAGCATACCATTAAAGGTACTAATCTATTAGACAGTAGGCCTACATAAAAAATGTGGATCTACAGGCACCGGGTTGTAACAACTGAGATGCTTGGGAGATGGCTATGATACATATGACTTGGGCTGTATATTTGTATATTAGCGGGGGTTGGGTGTTAAGTATAGTGGGCCTGCATGCAGAATGTAGGCTAACCTAACGTAACCTAAGTACCAACAAAATATTTAATTCGAATATAGCTATAATGTAGTTTTCCACTAAGCCGAAGCTAATTCTCTCCGAGTAGACATCCATAAACCGGTTATTGTCCGACTTTTAAATCAAATTCTCGAGTGCGTACTGGCTAACAGGTAAGTACCAAATTAAAGAACCCAAAAGTACTACTTTTTTTGTTCAGCGTGTTTCCTTCAGAAGTGGCCAATCACTAAACATTTACCTTTTCAAATAACCTCAAGTGACATACATGATAAAATGCGGTTAAATTATCGCCAGATTGAAGAGAGACTTCCGAAATAGAATATGCTTCATTAAATAAATATGATTTGCATGACCTTAACAAGGTTACAAAACCGCTTTAGGTCTAACTCCTTTTTGGCAAGGCTCTATTCTTTGCCAAGGAGTCTTCTGGTGGAGGGGGAGGTTATAGGTGTTGATTGTTGTGGTTAATTTCATGTATATATGAAACTATTCGTTGTTAACGAGCTTTTTCGTCAACTCCTTTGCTTGTCCTTTAGGCGGATTCTAGTTATTTTTGTTGTAATAAGATATGTTGCGTGGAAGTAAATGCTGCTATATTCTAAACCCTATTTCAAAAGAATCAACCAATAATTCCTTTAAAAAAATCATACACGGCCTAAATACCTTTCATTCAAGTAATGTTGTAAAATAATAAAAACGTTCAAATAATAAGCCAAAACGTTCTAAATCGTTACTTCCGGCTGTCTTTTTTCATCAGTTTTATTGTCTAAGATTACTATGGAGAAATAAGTCGAAAATAAATCGAAGAAATAAGGTAAACCCAGAGAGAAATAGTTCCATATGCGTAGTTCCATGGAAAAAATTTGCCTGTTTTCACGGGTTTTCGTCTGTGACGTACTTTCGTGCACCAAAGAACACTATTCCTTAACCGAATGTCAGAAAGAGGAGCAAAATAGCCCCACCTTCAAAAATCTGATTGGTTTTCTTGTCTTTCTGTGTGAAAATTTCAGCCAGTAAAAAAAGATCAGTTTTTGAGTCGCAATATTTTTTTTTCAGTCATAAAAGCGATATTTCGGAAACCTTTGAGTAAAGCTTGGCGCTATAAATAGAAAAAAACTAGTGTAAAATTCCCATTCTTCCGAGGAAAGTTCATGTTCTTCATTCTGAATTTAATAAGATACAAATTAATTAGACAGAATTATTTATGGACCAGGCTATAACTTATTCAAACATCTTTTGTGAAAGCTTGACCCTAACATGCTATTCGGTAGAAAATCTGAAATTTGTTGAAACTGACACTTTTCACTCCCCTCCCCCTCCGAAAAATGCTCTTATGAATCATCGGTACGTACGTATTATAGGAGAAACACTTAAGATCTGGTTTTCATTCCGGTTAGTTTGCAATGTATCGGGATACAAATTAATGTCTGACCATGGATAGTTATATTTTAATTAAATATTTAGTTGGTATTTTGGTTAGGTTATATTAAGTTTGTTTAGGTTACACGTTTAATATATTCTACGCTTTACCCACACCCCCCTAATGTGCAAATATATAGCCCAAATTTGTTTCTAAACAATTATATTTTATCTTAGGTATATTTCATTAGCATTAATGAAACTTCATTTCTCGAGTGTTTCTCGTATAATACTTATCGTCTTCACTTATCAGCAAGTTTGTGATATAGGAATAGAATTTGGAATCCCTCTAAGGATTCAATGCGCCCCATTTCTTCTGGGGGCTCTTCAAAAAATTCCCGCATCCCAAGAGAAATTAATAAAAATCAAGTATTTTTACGCCTGCAACCAATTTTGGGATTTTTCTAAGTTGCCTCATATACTGGGCATTTTTTAAACATGATAGTTTGCATTGGAAAACGAGCAACGATAGTTCAATCTGAAGTTACCCATACAATTTTTTTGGGAGGAGGGAGAGGGCAGACTCAAGGGACATACACACGCATGTTCATCTATTGCAGATGGCAAAATTCGTTAAAGTCCAAAAAAAGCTAATTAGTGACAGATTTTGGGAGTCGTGACATCTCTGGTACATGGATGTACGCAAAAACTTAGGGGGCTAGGCCCCATAGCCTAAATTTTCTTGGATTTCTGCGTACTTCTTATTCAAATTATAAGATAAAATAAGTGTTTTATTGCTCCATCCTGGTTGTTTTATTATTCTCCCCTCGAAAGTTCGTGCCTGCTCTGTGTAGGCAAAATTAACGAAGCGGGAGAGTCCACACACCTGACCGGGGTTGAACAACTGAACCTCTAAGTAAATTTATTATACCGTATTTACTGGGTATCCTAATCCTCCTTATTCATTAATAAAAATGAATCCAGTCAGGTAAAGAGAGATGGAACCATATTGTAAAGTGCACTGGGGACTGGATTTATCAAAAAGACTAAGAGCTTTTCATTAAAAAGCTCCCCGTATTGGCCGTTTTTAGCCTCTGGCAAGTTGGCAGTACTGGAATAAGTGTATGTATTTTTTTATTTTCTCAATAAATAAAGTCAATCAAGTCAAGTCAAAAAAAATTAAAGACAGCAATGGAACAGGGGTAAGAAATATACTCCCAAAATGGACTATTTCGTTCAAGAAGAAATCTACTCCTCCTCTTAAGGGTAACCCATGTGAGTAGAGCCACCATGAGAGGCACCAGCGAGTCCAGGGTTTCCTCAGTTGCGCCCTGTGTAGAATCCTCCTTATTGACCTTTTCTCAGATTCACAGTGACCTCCTCCGGGCCCTGTTTCCACCATCTTTTACCTCTGATCAGAATGATTATAATCTTCGCAATATGAAAAATAATATTCAAGTTCCTTTTACTCCAGGTGTAACGTCAGATTTTAATATTTAATGGCGAGTCATATTGTATGTAACAAGTTCCCTGAATCAGCTCGAAGGTGCCACTTGTTCGATTTGTTAAAAAAAAATAAATGGTTAAAAATTCTTTGGCTTCTTAAAAATTATTTTTATCTATTTGTTTATTTATTTTTCTTATATTTTATTGGAGTCTATTTAATCTACCTAATAAATTTTGTCTATCCAATCTATTAAGTTTTGTTTTCTATAGATTTTATTTTATTTATATTTTCTTTTCTTCTCCTTTTTGCTCTTCCCTCTGTGAGTAAGTGATTATTCTTTTTTTTCTTTGAGTAAGCGACTCGTTTGTCTTCCCCCTCCTATACAGGCCAAAGAGCCTTTGAGGGAATGGCAAAATTTAATATTGTATGTGTATCTCATGATGAATAAGTCTTATCTTAAGAAAAAAGTTATTTCTAAAAAAAAAAAAAAAAAAAAAAAAAAAAAAAAAAAAAAAAAAAAAAAAAAAAAAAAACCAGCAGCGCAGTTCATTCTCTCTTGTGGACTAAACGCTATAGTAAAAACAAATCTTAGTTCATTATAGTCAGAATATTTGCATTTATTCAATCCTCGGTTCACTTCGAACTTAACTCCATCCCACCCCCTCCTTCTAATGCCTGGATATAGTCCTAGGCCAGCGATTGAAAATCTTTACTGTCCAAAGCATAACCTTTTTACGTTTGTCAAAAATACAATGAAGAGCCGCAGTTAGGGCGTTATTATCCATAAAAATGTACCGTTCACTTTATAACCATAACTTTCAGTTTAAAATATCCATAAGTTATCAAACAAAGTGTAAACTATTGAATATAAGTCATGGAACAAGAAATATGTCATCTAATTTCAATACAATGTGGGTCAAGTTATCTTGTAATTTATATTGGGTCGGGAACTATATGCAGACCACGGTCTGTAAAATGTATGATTTTTGTCTTCTAGAAATGAAAAATCAGAATGTTAGATTTATGATACCAGAAAAGTGGAACTCGGGCAATTTTGATATGGAATAACATGTTCATTGGCACCCATAAGCTGACTTTTAGGGGGGAGGGCTTACTTGGTCTAATTGGTACTTCTAATGCAGTATAATAGAAATCTCAAAAATAAAATATAAGGTAGCATCATTCAGCCAGGGGAGGGGGCTAGCGCCCCCTGCTCCCCCTCTTGTGAGCGCTCATGAACATATTTCTATGAACTTTGAGAAACATTTATAAGCGGATTTCTGAAGTGTTTTAATCAGTCCCTTTCCTGTCTCAATTCAGTCAAGTTCTTGTCTTGTGTTTGTTTTCAAACCGTTGTATATGAATGAATGAATGACTGTATTAAAGCCATTTTTCAGGCCGTATACATACATATAGAACAACAAACAAACTGACTCAAACTTCGTCTAAACCTAAACCTAAGACGGCTAAACCTGACTCAAACTTCGTCCTCAAACTATCTTCTTCTCTTATTTTTTGACGGGCAAACTACTCGTGCAAATTCTTTCATAAGCTATTTGGTAGCACAAAAAGGTGTGGGAAAAGGTACGGGAGAAAAAAGCACAAAAGCACAAAAAGGCACGGGAGAGTACAGCAGCAATATTGCCCACGGATCAGCACACCGAATTTTCTCGGAAATCAGTCATCAACTAAACTTTAACATATGTTGGGATTAAAATCCGGATATGAGTTGTGTAGAGTACCTCCGATTTCCAGTTAGCCATGTTGACGGGTTCTTTAAGAGAGGTTTTAACGAGTTTATTCTTTTTCTACGGCTCAATTATATTACGGAACATGCAGAATCAGAATGACCAAGAGTTTCTCAACGGCCGCACTTTGATGACGAAAGAACCGCACGTGTCTCACGGGCAAAATGTTACCGGCTACTACCTTCGGCTAAATCCAGAAGTTTACTGATTTTTTATTTTTTATTAGTATTATTTGTTTATTGTTGTTCTTTGGTGTTATAAATCTACTTTTGATCAGAAAAAAACTAATACATACAACAAAACTGATGATGAGATGGAACCTGTGGTCAGTTTCACGCCATTCAGCTCTGGGTCTTTTCAAGGTGCACGCACTACGAAGCGCACACTCGGTAAGCAGGGCCACCAAGCGCCATGATCGAGAGCGGAGCAACCCCCTCCTCCTCCTCTGTACAAATCCTCAAATCGAAAAAAGTGAAAAAAATAGCTGTTTCTGGAATATGCATTCCGTTAATCCTGTTTTCTTAACTAATCGTTTATCATAAATATTGCCATTTGAATTTACAACCTGGATGTACATATGGTCGATCCTGCAAACTAGGTTTTACTGCCTCAATTCAAATCTGAATACCTAGTTATATTTTTTATATATTTCTATTTATATATTCAATTACAGTTACATTGTATTTTTTATTGATATTTAGGTATCAGTTAAGCAGATGTCAATTGCTTATTTGGTGATAGTCATAGCAGCCGTAGGGATTTGTCATCCCCTAGTCGACGAAACTAAGGAAAGACGGGTAGCAAAGGCCCAGGTAGCTGAAGACAGAACTTTGCTACTAGGCCTGATTGGATTGATAGCCTACTTACGGAATAGAAACCGAGACCAGAACGATTCTTTTGAAAATGGGGAATTTGGACCAGTTGGGCCACCTCAGTTCAATAGCTTCAATAGTGGATAATATGTAAACAAATTATGAATTTTATTTATGTTGATTTTTTTAATATATCTATTTTTTTAGATTTTGGCCTTCATTTAGGTAGTCAATACGATGATTTTCAAAGGTAACAGGTCAGAGTCTCAGTGTCTTGACCCGACTTTTTGTTAAAGCAATCTATTCCCTAGAACTACAAAACGTGTAAGCACAATGAAATACAAACATCAATAACAAGAAGAAAAATAGGGAATTCTTTTCGTAAAACAGTGAAAATCTAATTTGATTGAATATTTCGGCCCTATGTCCAAGGGCTCAGCAAAACATAAATATATAAAAGAAGAAAAACTTACAACAACATACGAACAATAAAACTAAAATAATTTTTTTTAAATCAGTCCCAGCATCCTTACTTCAGCAAATTTCAACCAGGACTAATAAATAAACTGAGATAAAACAAGGTAATTCATTGAAATGAAACAAGGATAATTAAAAGCAAGTTTTTAGTGCTAATCTTGCTTTTTTGGCAGCTAACCTCAAAGGTCTATTTATGACTGGTTCTGTGATAACATCTACTGTTTTTTTAAATATTTTGCAAGATTATTTTTAATTAAATTGGTGTATAAAGCATTTAGTGAATATTCCCATAATGAAATATTCAAGTATTTGTTTCGTTTGTGGCACGCGTATACATTCTGCACATCAATGAGGGCACACCACTAAGCATATTGTCTACTATAAATACGGTGTTATTTCTCGCCTATTGTTCTTCGGTGTCCTGATTCAAGTGCATGTGTATAGTGGTACCAATAAAGGTAGTGTTTTTTCCCTTTACTATAATATCCTTACTATAGGATTTTTTTGCTTTCGCCTCCCCCCATCAAGATTTATTTTCAAATCTTAACTATGAACTACACACAACCAACACTGTAGAGAAGTAAGACACGTTACGTTCATTTATGTAGATACCTTAGTGGAGGGGGAGGGGGCAGTATATTTTCCCTACTAAGTCGAACACACACACACACACACATATATATATATATATATATATATATATATATATATATATATATATATATATATATATATATCATATAATAGTCATAGATGTAGCTTGAGGATTTTAAGATTTTGAAAATACCTTCTTTGAGGACTTCTGCTTATTTTTTTTCCATGGAAAATAAAAATAGGTAGAAACTACGCGAAGAACAGTGTGAGAGGGAAGGACTAAATGCATACTGTTTACGCTGCGTTAAAAGTTCTAATGCCTTTTTAAGTGACAAAAAAGATTGGAGGGAACTAGATCCCCTCCCACGCTCATTTTCTCCTAAGTCTTCCCGTCAAAATTTTGAGATAGCCATTTTGTTCAGCACAGTCGAAAGTCTAATAACTGTGTTTTTTAGGATGACTGGACTCCCCACAGCCCCCGGGGAAAGTGGTACAAACTATGAACTTCGCCCATTGTTTACATATAGTATTGACTATTGGGAAGTATACAGATACCTTTCGGGGGGGGGGGGGTCCCATAGAAGAGAAGTTTGATTTCACGGGATTATTTAAAAAACATAAGATATTAAATAAAAAAAGACACGTTTCTTCAAATAAAAGTAAAAGTTAAATTCGTTTTAAGTTAAAACTTAAAACGAATAGAAATTATTATGACTATAAGGGGAGTTGCCCCGTTCTTTACATTACTTTTTTTTAACTTTTAAAAAGCTTATTGTTCTAATTAGACACTCTTAAACAATTATTCATTCTTAAATAATTGGAACAAAGAGTCAAACTTTAACGTAGAGAGCGAGGTATTGCGTGAAGACCGTAAATTTCATCTGATTTTTGCAAATTGAAAGTCCCCCCCAAAAATTAATTATTTGCCAAAATGAAACTGATGCTTTCTTGTCAATTCCAATAATGCAGGGATTATCCCCTTATTTTCATATAATTCAGTCTCTTGTAAGATTGGCCCTTTTAGTCTCTATTCAAGGCACGTAGGAAGATTTTTTTCCAAGGGGGTGGGCAATAATAAAAAACAAAGGTGGTGAAAGAAGGGCGGTGAGTTGGATATTCCCTTACTAAAATCTACATTTCATTAAAATTTCAACCCAATCGAAAGTACTTTTTAGGTAAAAAAAAAATTCAAGTCTCCTTTCTGTAGAATAAAAATATAAAAAACAACTTTTTTCTACTAAAAGTACGGAGCGACATTAAAACTTAAAGCGAACGGAAATCGGTTCCGTATATGAAAGGGGCTATCGTCTCCAAACGCCTCGCTCTTTACGCTAAAGTTTTTTATTGTTTAAAAAAATAGAGCTGCGAGAAAGAGTCAAACTCTTTCTCTAGGATATTCTAGGACCACTGGGTTTACACGATCGCCCCTGGAAAAAACAAATAAACAAATAAACACGCATCCATGATCTTTCTTTTGGCAAAAAATACGAAGTCCCACGTGTTTGCAGCTAAGAGCTTGAAACCTATACAGTAGGGTTCTCTGATATGCTGAATCTAATGGTGCGATTTTCATTAAGATCACTCGACTTTTTGGGGGTGTTTTTCCCTTTTTTCGAAAATCAGAAAAATTTTCTCAGCCTTGTAATCTTTGATGGGTAAGACTAAACTAATGAAATTTATATATTCGAAATCAGTATAAAAAGCCAATTCTTTTAATATACCTATTGGTACCAAAATCCTTTTTTCTTTTTTTTAAACCGTTTTTTTTTTACAGTTTCGGTTACTAATGAGCCGGGTCGCTCCTTACTTACAGTTCGTGTAAGGAACTGTTTTAACCACAATTTTCTCAGATTTTTCTTTTGGTTATTATTAAGTACATAAGGAAGTTGCCCCCTCCTCAGTACCTTGCTCTTAACGCTAGAATGATTATGAATTTTCAAAAAGCTTATTACTCTAATCAAACGGTCCTTGTGTGTCAGAAGTCATTTTTAAACAATTTGTTCGAGGAACAAAAAGTCAAACAATATCGTAAAGAGTGAGGTACTGAGAAGGGGGTAACCACCTCATATACATAATAATTTCTGTTCGATTCCAGTTTTATTGTTGTTCTTAATTTTCAGTTGCAAAAAATTGTTTTTTTTATTATTTAAAAGCAACCACAAGCAGAAAACGTACAATATCTTTGGTTTATTATCACATAAAAATCTTAGTTAAGAAGCTGTTCAACATAACATTAAATGCAAAGTATCGGTCGAAAAATAACAAATAACAAAAAATTGTTTTTTTTTTATTATTTAAAAGCAACCACGAGCAGAAAACGTACAATATCTTTGGTTTATTATCACATAAAAATCTCAGTTCAGAAGCTGTTCAACATAACATTAAATGCAAAGTATCGGTCGCAAAATAACACAAGCAAATTATTGTTTATACCAGCCATTATTTAACAAAATTATAACTTGAGCGTAAAGAGCCACGTACTGACGAGGGGAAGAAACTGCCTCATACACGTAATATGGGGGTTCGCCCCCTTGTCAATACTCGCTCGAAGGGAAATTATAGTTGTAGTTCCCCATTTCGTGACCAAACTGATTTAAGGGCAGTTAGACTATCCCTCCCTCCTTTGCTCCTTTTTTTACTAAATTTATCAGACCAAAATTTTGAGACAGCCGTTTTGATCAGCATAGTTGAAAGGTCAATTACCCTACCTCTGGGGATGACACGACCCTGCAAGTCTCTGGAGAAAATGGTTATAAGTTATGAAATTTGTCTTGTGTTTGCATACAGTATTTGTTATTGGGAAGTAGTATTGTTATTCGCGAGAAACTTTCCATTGAGACATTGGGAGAGGAGAATTTCCAGGAAAAATTTTTCACGAAGGAAAGATTTTCGGCACGTTTTGAAAAACGGTTAGAAATTAAAGAAAAAAACAACTTTTTTCAAAAGAAAGTAGGCTAAAAATAATTATCGAGGCAGAATTGTCAGCAAGAAGTTTTTTGGGAAATTTTCAGCAGGGGTAGAATTATCTGTGGGATGGGGGATCTTACGCGAGAGAAGTTTTCCGTGGAGGAAATTTTCTTGGGGGTTTTCCATGGACTGAAAAGGTGGATCTTTTGGCATTATTTGAAAAAGATTAGAAATTAAATAAAAAATAAATTTTTTCAACTAAAACTAAACAGCAATATTAAAACCTAAAACGAAGAGAAATTATTCCGTGTATAAGGGCAAATCCCCCTCCTCAATACCTTGCTTCTTATGATAATTTTTAATTTTTGTCCCAATTATTTAAGAACAACTCCTGAAACGCAAGAGCCGTCTTATTAGAGTAAGGAGATTTTTAAAATACCAAAAGAAACTTTAGCGTGAAGAGAAAGGTATTGATACCCCTTATTATACCCCTCTTATACAGAACAATTTCTGTTCTTTCAAGTTTTAGTGTTGCTCCTTACTTTCAGTTGAAAAAATTTCTTCATTTACCACTGGAAGGCTGAAACAATTCTCAGGTGGAAATATTGACATGTTGCCGATTTAAATAGCCAAAAATAGTCAGTAGCTTATTTTTCCTGAGCAATTCCAAATCAGAGTTTTTGCAATATTTGTTCCTCCAATAGGAGTTTTTCTGTATTTTACTATTTTTGTTATTGAATTGTTTTGTTATTGAACTGTACTGTTGAACTGCTTTGTTAATCTGAGCAAACAAAAAAACATGATAAAAATTATTGAAATCGATACGTCGATTATCAAATATCGAAAGCAAAAATATCGATACACCGTTTAATCATATTATCGTCCAACAATAGGAATAGGTACAATCATCAGAATATATATTGATGTTAATAGCAAAGTAATGTTTAAGAAAAAAAACAGAAATAGAAATGCAAGTTTTTATGCTATTTTAGATCGCCATAAAGCAATAACACAAGAAAAATTCCAATTTAAAACGTTATATCAAGTAAAGCATTGCCATCTACTGAATTCTTAGATATGAGTTATGAATGGAATCAATTGTCTTTGTTCAGGAACTGATGTGAAAAATAACAATATAGAAAACATATTTGAGTTTGTATATCCATCTATATTTAAGATCAAGCTATGAAATTATACGTCGGGATGGGTTTTATTATCAGATATGCTCAAAGCAATATAATGCTTTAACTCTAAAAGTTCAGAGGTAAAACCACAAAGGAACAATATAAGAAAAATTAGTAATTTTAAAATGGTGCTGCATATACAAAAGTGTCATCTATTCAACTCCAAGACTCGAGTAAAGATTGAACCTTGATGCCGCTGTTGCAAAAGTGGGTAAAAAAATGATATAAAATTAGGTTGTGTTCCGTGTATCTGACAATTTACACAGGAGAGATGACCTAGGACATCAGTCCCTGAAATTCTCAGGATTTATCTTTGATACATTTTGCCATCCTGACAAAATTTCAGACACCATACATCTTTCTAAAGCTTCAGGTTATTAATTAAGAATCTCTGGATAACCAAAACCACACAATTAGTAGAAGTAATTAACAAAGTACCATGATGAATTACCAATTTACCTAATTAAAACAAATAACATAATAAAAAATTCTGGAGGTTTATTTATTCACTGCTTTTCATTTTCTTCCTGCATAATCTTTTTCTCCTGCCAAAGTTTTGAAGATTTTCTGGATCACTTAGTTAAAAAAAAAAAAAAAAAAAAAAAAAAAAAAAAAAAAAAAAAAAAATCAAAAAAAAAAAAATCAACGTTTATAGCAAATGTAGCAGTAGGCATATTAGCTATACAATTGTATGACAAATTATGATTGAATCTTGACGTCGTGATTTGCAATGGTATAGAAGTGATCTATTCCTATACCAAAAGTCTCTTTACAATTCCTGCTGCCATGCAATCCATATTTCAAAGGGGTTAGAAAACCAAAAACATAAGTTATTTACAAACCACAAACATGAACTGATGGACTCATCTACAGAAATTTGAAAAATAAAAAGTCTTCTTAAGAAAAGAATTATACTTGATCTTAAAACATTCAAGAAATTAACAATTGTAAAGAGTTGATTTTAGCCATTGATTTTTTTTTTCTCTTGAATGTTTCTATAGATGGCACACTTAACTGGAACCCAGAGAATGTACAAACCCAGCATACTTGACCTTTAAACTTGAAAATATAAAATCAAGATAATATATTAGTTTTTTTGAAATGATCAGAAGCATGAGTTATTCTTGTTTACTTTTGTTAGACAAAGTAGCATAACAAAAACATTTCAATTAGGTATTAATACTTTTCCACATAACCCCCTTTCCAGAAGCATATTTGGAACACTAGTTCACCACATGACAGATTACCAGGTAGAGGCAAGAATACATATATTTATTCTCGAGAGTAGGTAGGCCTACTTGTTAAAAAAGAAGAAGAAAAAGAGTGAATAAATCAAACATATACATGAGAAATCAGAAGAGAAAATTTTGATATTTTTCCTGATGGGGGGGGGGGGCTCCCAAGCCGGAAAAAGCCTCCATTCAGACTTGCTATGCTGTTCAGGGGCAACAGCCTGTAATCAGTCGGCTAGTTTTTGTGTTTTTATCTTTGAACCTTTCCTTTACATCAGTACATAAAACTTGGTTATTTCCATTTAATTTCTGTTCATTTTTTATTTACTGTTCTAATAATGTTCACAAATATCTAAATAAAAATAACAGAGAAAAAAATTATTGTGAAATGATAGCTTAGTCAGTTGATTCAATGCTCTCAGCCAAATAGCATTGATTTTGTGCAAGCACATTGAAATATAAATGAATTATACACCTGTTGACATTATAAACTAATTGCTATTAATGTGATTGTCTCCTCTGCTGGTATTTGCAAATTTGTTCAAACAACTTAAATGGGGAAAACTAAGAAAAGACATATGGATTTAGAATCCACTGATAGTGCAACAATACATGAATCAGTTCAAAGCCTCTCAATGTCTGTTCTTTGTATAAAAAAAGACAATTTTAAGACATTTACAAAATGTGCCATTTTATATACCATCCTAACAAACAATACTAGTAATTCAATATCTCTAACAATTATATCTTTGATATCTAACAGAAAATTATTGATATGATGAGTCTCATTTCATTTATTAATTACCCATATGACTTCCAAATATCTACCCAGAGATAAAGTACAAATAGCTAGACAAACATCTCCTTTCTTGAAAGCCTCCCAATATCCAACACAATACGCCATCCTAACAAACAATACTAGTAATTTGATATCTCTAACAATTATATCTTTGATATCTAGCGGAAAATTTTTGATATGATAAGTCTCATTTCATTTATTAATTACCCATATGACTTCCAAATATCTACCCAGAGATAAAGTACAAATAGCTAGACAAACATCTGTAGGAAAGTCCTTTCTTGAAAGCCTCCCAATCCAACACAATACGCCATCCTAAGAAACAATACTAGTAATTTGATATCTCTAACAATTATATCTTTGATATCTAGCAGAAAATTTTTGATATGATAAGTCTCATTTCATTTATTAATTACCCATATGACTTCCAAATATCTATCCAGAGGTAAAGTACAAATAGCTAGACAAACATCTGTAGGAATGTCCTTTCTTGAAAGCCTCCCAATATCCAACACAATACACCATCCTAACAAACAATACTAGTAATTTGATACCTCTAACAATTATATCTTTGATATCTAGCAGAAAATTTTTGATATGATAAGTCTCATTTCATTTATTAATTACCCATATGACTTCCAAATATCTACCCAGAGATAAAGTACAAATAGTTAGACATAATGCCATCCTAACAAACAATACTAGTAATTCAATATCTCTAACAATTATATCTTTGATATCTAGCAGAAAATTTTTGATGCAATGAGTCTCATTTCATTTATTAATTACCCATATGACTTTCAAATATCTATCAAGAGATAAAGTACAAATAGCTAGACAAACATCTGTAGGAAAGTCCTTTCTTGAAAGCCTCCCAATGAATATCCAACAGATATTATCAATTGTAAAGAGTTGTGACAAGCATTGTGAAGCATTGACAAGTCAATTGTGACAAGCATTCAAGCAAAAATACAAGGACTAAGAAGTGAAATGTCAGAAATCAGAGGAGAGATAAATATTCTATCATCATATTATTTACTTACCAATAAAAGGGAACATACCACTTGATGCCATTTTTTAAGCTCTTGAAAATATAATAATTGCTTCTATTATAAATTAAAATTTAAACACTTTTTGACCTAACCTAACCTTATTATAAACAATTTTGTCACTGAGAAAATGTAGTAGCCTATCATTTTGTTGAAAACAACCAAAATTTGTCAGTAAAGTGATTTGTGCTATGTACAAGAATAATACTACTGTGGTTAAGGTAGGAAATGAGGTTAGCAACTGTTTTTGTGTTAAATCAGGAGTTAAGCAGGGTTGTGTTCTTTCCCCCTTTATATGGATCATATTCATGGACTTTGTCTTAAGGAGCATATGGAATCAAATGGGGAGGAAAATGCTCCCAGACTTAGATTATGCTGATGATTTAAGCATATTAGATGAAAGTGTGAGCAAAATGAATGAAACTTCAGAGGTTTTGGGAGTACAGGGTGCTAGAATAGGTTTGAATAGCCTATTACTGTATAATAAAATAAATGAAAGAATGACAAAAGAAAGGTTGAGATGGTTGGGCTACATTCTGTGGATGAAAGATGACAGATTGCCTGAAATTGTCCAACTGTCTGGGGTTACATGGAAAGCAGGTTGTCCTTGTCTGAGTTGGGAGGATGTCATAAATAAAAATTTAAAGGAAATGGGAACTTCTTGGGAGGGTGTAAAGAGGAAGGCCTTGAATAGATTATGTTGGAGGAGGAGTGTGCATAGTAACTGGAATTTTACCAGAAAAGGCAACTAGTAACTGAAAATTAAGGTAAAATGTTGTTTTAGGAAAATTCTACTTAATTGGCTTGTTGCTATCTCAGAAAGGGTTTAGGTTAGGAAAATGAAACTTCCAGGGATGGGTCTACAGGCTAAAGTATGTCCCAAGAAGGTATTTTAAAGTACCTACCTCCACTTCTTCTCCCTATAGAGGGCCCTGAAATTTGCCTACATGACAGGTCTATACCTATTGAAATTTTGACAAAACAACATTTTACCTTAATTTTCAGTTACTAGTTGCCTTTTCTTTGCCTTTCTGAGATAGCAAGAAGTCAATTAACTAGAATTTTACCCTTATATTCACATAAAAAATAAAAAAGGCATCAAGTGGTATGTTCACTTTATTGGTAAGTCAATTAAATGAACTGCAATATTTTTACCAAAGCTATTACATTATAGGGAGCATATAATGAAGAATTTAATGGTACTACCTTATTTTCAGTTAGGCTAGTTATTTAGCCTAGTGGTAGGCCTAATATAAAAATTGTTCTTGGTGTTCTTGCAATTCTTCTTCTGGGAGTTTTCTATTGTACAAATTTACCATTTTCCAACTACTGGGTATCCTAACTGCAATCCCTACACTAGTAGGCTAGTTTATAATCAAAATACAAACATAGGATAGCTTGGGTTACAATTGCAAACAAAGCCCATTAGAACCTACCTCACATAATGATATCCTTCAATATTTCTCAAAGCCTCTTTGTAAAGCTTCAGTACCCTCTGAGAGTGGTTTAATACCCTTGTTTGAAGATGAGACATTTGGATTCAAAATTTACTTCTTGGCTTTTTTTATTTTCTATTCTAGTTTTCTTTTACATGCGGCAGATGGCAGCTGTTAAACGCTCAGAATTTTTACAATAGATGGCAGCCTTTTTGCAAGAAGGTATGCTAACACGAATGCTATAGATTCAGTCTACGTTACAACTGATAATGATTGTACTTAAATTTTATGAAAATCGTTTTTAATTCTCCCCTGGAGATTTTACTCAAATTTCACTTATTTGCTAATAAATCTAAATTCAGTCTTCCTATTAAGTTATAGTTCAATTTCTGGCAAGAAAATAATTGGTTTATTATTAAGGCCGTGATTAAGTGAACTTGAAAACATCGAAGCTTAAAATTGAAGTTAGGGTAGCCTTCTGTCTCTCAATTTGAAATAGCAGGTTAATTATACCAGCTTGTCAATTTGGTCTCTAGTTCGATCTGAAACGATTCTTTCTGGCAAGAAACTTGTAAAATTTTCAGCTAGCTGAAAATATTCTATGGGACTGTTCAAAAATAGAAAAATACATCGAAAAATGGTTGCAATAATTTTATAGGTTATTGTCTTCTGCTCATGATAGTACCGATTTTGTTCTAAAAACAATATTCTTCATTTCTAAGCAATTTTAAGCATTTCTAAGCATTAGAGAAAATAGAGCAAAATCCTAGCAAACATTTTGTAACATTTTCAAGAAGCTATGACCTGATATTAAAAGCGGTATATTCCGCCAGTGAATACTTGAGCACTTTTTAAACATAAATTTTGGATTTTAACATGGGATTTTCGACTTCTATTAGTTCACTTAATCACGGCCTTAAGATTGCATTTTATGATTTTAGAGAAAATCTTATTGTTCTTACGTATATCAAGACTGTATACTATTTTTTGTTGGCAATGAACTTCCGTGTAACAACTCATCGTGTGAACTTTATTTCTTGGTGTATAGTTCGTTGTCGGACGTAGAAGACGTCATGCCTTCTTGTTTACTTTTTGTGAAATTTTACGACATGGCATTATAGACACTGAAATCAAAAATCTTTTAAACGTAAAAAATAAAGAGCGTCAGTTAAAAATTCTGGATTTCTGGTGTTACTTCCCAAAAACCTTTAAGATAATCACAATTTTGCTTAAGTTGTTGATAGGACAATGTACAGTTCTGTCAGTATTCAAAGTTGTTTTATTTCTAAAAAATATAAAACAAATTTTCCGATTAAAATAAGAAGCAACATTAAAATTTAAAATGAACTGATGCAAACCTAAATATGAAGGGGCGGTTCTTTCCCTTGCTCTTTTGCAAATGTCATAATAAGCTTTAAAAGTACTTCTCATTCAAATTCAACGTCCCTTGTTTTTGAGAAGTCTTTCTTAAAGAATTATGACAAAAAGTGTAGCTTTACCATAACGAGCTAGAGTTGAGGGAAATAGCCCCCCTCATATATGAAATTACTTCAGTTCGGTTTAGGTTTTAATCATACTCCTTACTTTTCAGCCGACAAAAACCATTTTTCACTTACTTTCACTTTTCACTTACATTTTTCACTTTTACTTTCTATCCATTTCTCAGATTATACCAGAAAATGCCATATGCTCCCTAGAAACATTCCTCCCAACAGAAATTTCTCTCTATGAAAATAATCCCCCCCCCCAAAAGATAAACTGTATACTTCCTAAGGCTGTATCCAAAAATTTCACTTCATGCGATGTCCATAAATGTGAACAGGCCTTACAAATAAAATTAGAGGAAAATTCTGCTTGGTCAGATTATAAAACTTTGGAAATTGACACAATAATGACGCTTGTACGTCTTTACAACAAGTTCTCTTTATATTTTATGTTTAGAGAAAAAAATTTCCTTCAGGTCAAGGGCTTACCCATGGGCACTGTTTTAACTCTTTTTTTGGCAAATTTTTACATGGACGTCATAGAACAGTCTGCTTTGAATAGTTTCCCCTTAAAACTCTCTCTCTGGTTTCGTTTCGTTGATGATATTCTTGCTGTTTGGGAACATGGTCAGGACTCTCTAAAAGATTTTTTGGCACATTTGAATTCTTTTAATTCGAATCTTCAATTAACAATAGAACTGGAAGATTCAGGAAAGCTCCCTTTCTTCAATGTTTTAATTATAAAAAACAATCCTAGCCTTGAATTTTCTATATATAGAAACCCAAACCATAATGATCGGCATCTACATTTCTCGTCATATCACCCTCCTTGTGTAAAAAGAGGGGTAGTAATTTCTTTAGTCGACAGGGCTCTAAAAATATGTTCACGTAATCATGTAAAATCCGATTTAGATTATGTTAAAGATATTCTATTCTGCAATGGCTACCCAATCAATCTCATTGAAAATATAATAGATAGACGATTAAAAAAGGTAAAACAGGAAATTAGGAAGCCCGTCCCCCTTGATTCAGTTACACTGGCAATTGAAAAAAAAACTTTCACTACATTACCATACGTCTAGAAACTCAGCGACAAACTTTGAAAAATTAAAAAAAAAACCATAATCTCTCTGTTTCTTTCAAAACTGAACAAAAAGTTGAACATTTTTTCAACTTGGGAAAGGATAAAACGGACCCTATACTAGGTAGTGGTGCCTACAGAGTCCCGTGTTCACGTGGAAAATTTTACATTGGCAGGAACCATCAACGACTAGCGGAGCGATTACATGAACACAAAATTTCAATAGATAAGTCCCAGAAATTGGAAAATAAAAATGATAACTTTGATTCAGCTCTGGCCCAGCATATATACGAAAATCCTGACCATTTAGTTCTTTTTGAAGAGGCAACTTTAATATTTACCGTAAATGGCTTACCACGATCTTTTAAAGAAGCAATTGAAATAAAAAAAAAAACATATAAATAGAAATTTGGCTATAAATAGAGATACGGGAGATATTTCCTTAAGCCCAAATTATAACAATTTAATATTAAAAGACTCTATGAATATTTTCACCCACTCTAATTTAAGACAACCTGTCCGCATATCTAATGAAAATCGAAATTGTAGACAGGCGAAATCTGTTGCAAGGCAAAGGATACTTATTCAATCTAATTGGTAACTTCTCTTTCATTGATTTCAAGTTGGTTTTTGTAGTTTGATTCAGTGTCTTTTTTCCTCTCGTACAGTTCACTTAAGAAGGTTAGATTTGGTTGGTTTTTCTTCTTTGTTTTCTTTTTCCTCTTTCTTATTTTTGAGCACTGAAGACGATTTGGCTGAGGTCCTTGTCGAAATATTTGCTTGTTTTTCATATTTTGCTACTGGCTGATGAAATCCTTGTTTTTCACCTATTTGATTTTTCTCTTTTCATTTATTATTTCCTTGCTTTGTTTTCGTACGTCAATTTTTTATTTTTTTGCAGAGGAGGGGGGGGGGGGGGGAATTAAACAAAACTCAGAAAACGCATAAAAAATTGGTCTATATTCATTTTTGTTACAATTTTTGAGTAAAGAAAACAATTTTTTCTGGGGGGAGGGGTGGGAGGTCAAAACTCCTAGCCCCCCTCCCTGGATACGGCCTTGATACTTACCAATAAAAATTACTATATACATTTTATGGGCAAACTGCACAACTTACAGCCCTTCCCTTAGAGACGGGGAACGTTTTATCTCCAAAGGCAAAGTAGTCGGATCTTTTAACTATGCCGAATCAAATGGGCATCTCAAAATTTTCATTGTTTGTGGATTGATTTGAGGGAAGAGGGGTCATGGGAGGGGCCTAGATTCCCTCCATTTTCTTGGTCATTTAAAAAGGCCACTGGAACATTTAATGACCCTCTCTTGTTCTTCTAGGACCATTGGCTTGGTAAGATCGGTATCGAAAAAAACTAAAAAAAAAACAAAAAACATTCCTGATCTTATTCTTCTGACAAAAAAAAACAAACAAATACAAAATCCCGCATTTTTGTAGACACTAGCTTTAAACCTCTATAAAAGAGTTCTCTAATATGCTGGATCCATTAATGTTTCTCCGTACTTTCAAGAAGATCCCTCTTTCAAAAACAAGGGTGTTTCCCCTCTTGTTTTGAAATTCAGGCAAACTTTTTCAGGCTCGTAGTTTTTGAGGAGTATCATAAAACTTAATTCATTCTAAAAATTTGGAATCAGCATAAAGAGAAAATTCTTTGCACATATCTAGTGTGGTCAAAATCTGTTTTTAGAGTTTTGGCTACTATTCTGCCGAGGTGCTCCTTATATTACACTTCTTTACTACAAGCACTTGATATTGGAAAAAAAAACTGGTGACCCACCAGACAAATATAAAAAATTACTGAAGAACTTGCAAACAGCCTAAGCGTTGTTGTTATTCGTATGAATCAAAAGCATAAACTGTAAATGCCATTTCCATTTAAATATTCAAGAAGATTTGGACATAAAGTAAGGTGACTAGCTGTGGCAGTAAATGGTTATTCAAATATTTTGATCGGACGATTTTGGAGAAAACAAGGGGCATGGGAGGAGGGCTAGTTGCCTTCCAATATTTTTGGTAAGTTATAAGGAGCACTAAAACGAATTATTTCTGTTCAATAAACCCTCTCCCGATGTTTTAGGACAATTGGTTCAATATTATGACCCCCTGAGGAAACAAGATTAAAAACAAATTAATTCACATCCGTAAATTTTCTTCTTACGCAATCTTATCCAGTGATAGGCGTTGGTGGGAGGGGGTCTGGCTACCCTCAAATCAATTTTGACTATTAAAAGGAAACTATAACGTTCAATTTACAATCAAATAAACCTCCTCTAAAATTTATACAACCCCCTTTCTTAAGAGCCTTGTATCCCCCGGGGGCAAAACTTACAACCCTTGTTCAGGCTCTGGGAATTTCTTTCAACTTTGAAGGCTTTCTTCTGCGATCTTTGGAATCTTTCGAATAAAATGGCTGTTGAAAAATTTTCTTTGGATGAATTTTAGGAAACAAGAAGAAAGGGGGGGGGGACTAGTTACCAACTTATCACATTTGACTTTAAAAAGAGAACTATAGCTTTTGATTAGCAATTGAATGAGCCCCCTTGTGAAGTTTACACAACCACACCTTGCATAAAACACTTATAGTTAGCAATGGCTAACTAGCATAACTTATAGCCGTTGTCCCGAGAGCTGTTGGGGATTGTCGTCACGAAAGAAATAATCGCTGGAGTTATTACCTGTATGTAACAAAACGAATACCTAAAATTTTTTACTGGATATGTTTGGGGAAATGGCAGGCATTGGGGGGATTGGTTGCCCTAAAATCACTTTGACTCTTAAAAAGGGCAATAAAACTTTAAATTTCCAATAGAATGAACCATTTTCAATGTTTTTACTGCAACACTTTCTATAAGAAAATTCTTTGCCAGAACAAATCCGCTGCTTTAGTTTGTTAGTTGTATTTTATTATGTTTTGACTAGTCAGTTATTGTGTACTGACTTTAAGTGTATGATAAGAATCATTTAAATTATTTCATAAGCATTGACTATAGACTATGTTTTGACTATTAAGCGAATATTCCACTTGTCCGCTGCCCGTTTTGGAAATAAATTGAATTGAATTGAAAAAAATATGCTAACAACTCTAGTGCTATATATGATGTCATAGTTGTAGCAGTAGCTGCTACCTTGTGAAGTGTCATCCGCAGTCGTGTGGGAACTAAATGCTTATAAACGTATTTTGAAAGAAAAACTTCGGTTAAGATGATCTTGACACTTAAAGATGATTCAAGAATTACAACTGTTAGTATAGAAAAAAACACAAGTTTCTGAACTGAAAGTAAGGAGCAACATTAAGTCTCATACCTCTTTGCATAAGTTTATGAAAGACTGTGAAACTGTTTTACAAAAAAGTGTTCAGACACTTTTGTCTAAACTTTGCAAATAAAAACAGCCCACTAACAAGCTGCCGATTCGACAGTTTTTGCAGTTTCAAAGTACAATGATTTGGGAAATGGGCCACTTTTGGAAATGTAGCTACAGAGTCCTATGTTCAAGACCCCAACAAAGCCAACTTCAGATCCTTTTTTAAAAGTCACCATCATTCCAAAATTGGTAGGAAAATTTAGCAGGTTTATTGATTCGACTTATTACATCTGTAAACTGATTCTGTGTCAATGAGTTTGCACCAAAAAGCGGAGCAAGTAGAGTAGCTGGAGCCAGTGTGGGATCGTAGGCGAATATCCTGCTATTTTCTATGTACTTCTGGATTTTCCTTTCATTGGCCTTTGAGACTGGCCAAAACCGTACAGTCTCCTGAAAAGCTGCTATAATTGTAAGGCAGAATGACACACGAAGGAAGAGCTTCCTCTCCTTTAAAGAAGTGGCAGCCAAGTGAAATTGGATTTAAAAATATCAGACAGGCTGTTAATTGATTCAGTTGTCACATAATCAGAAAGTACTTTCTGATACCCTGATTACCCTTATTTATATCTCACCTTCTATCGATTGACATATACCATAAAGGTTCCCGCGACTCTTTCGTGAAGTGCATATATCGGTAGGTAGATCCCCAGTGAGTTTTGATAGGTAGTTCTATAGGTAGCCAAGTGAATTTGGCTTCAAAAGTTTCAGACAGGCTGTTAATCGATTCAGTTTCACATAATCAGAAAGTACTTTCTGATACCCTAAATACCCTCCTTTATATCTCACCTTCTATCGATTGACATAGACCATAAAGGTTCCCACAATTCTTTCGTGAAGTGCATAGATCGGTAGATAGATCCCCAGTGAGTTTTGATAGGTAGTTCTATAGGTAGCCAAGTGAAATTGGCTTAAAAAATTCAGATAGGCTGTTAATCGAATCAGTTTCACATACTCAGAAGTACTTTCCTGATATTCTGAGTATCCTCATTTACATATCACCTTCTATCGATGGAAATAGACTGTAAAGGTTCCCACGACTCTTTTGTGAAGGGCATAGATCAGTAGATAGATCCCCAGCGAGTTTTGATAGGTAGTTCTAGGTTAATAGTTTCGCTAAGAAGTGCAATCTGCTTTTCGTTAAGGACAACTTGAGCCATGTGATGACCTTCAAGATATTATTGACACACTGGTATAAGCTTTTCATAGTATCTCGGACAAGTAGATTCAAAATGTGAGGGATGCACCCAATAGTTTGAAGGTGGGGATATTTTTTGCTTCAATAACGAGGTATTAAGTTTATTTACGCTAGGATTAGCAAGGCAAATATCGTCAATCACTATCATTGCATTCCTGTCTCCAGTCATAGCAGGGCACCAAACTTTAGCAGCTCGTTCCAGTTCATGAGCTACAAAATGCAAAGTGTGCTGCTTGTAGCCAGCTTCTACTGATTCAAGGAAGAGAGCTTTGTCAGTGACAAGAACATAGTTAACAATAAGTTCCCAGTCTAATATTTGTTCATCCATTGGAACACAGCCAAAGAGTTTTGGCTGTTTTGCAGTTCTGAATTTCTTGTTTAAAGTCAAGCGTGCTTTCAGCAAAGCATTCTTCCAGGTACTTGATTCGTACTTTGTGATCCGAAATTTTCTTCATAGCTGGATTTGTAGCTCTTATCGCCTGTGCAAAATGTATATTTTTGACGACAGCGAATGGTATATTGCATGCATAGAATGTACGAGCCTAAGTTTTATCGCATGCATCCTGTTGTTCTATGGTCACTTTTTGGATACACGCAAGTTTTGGTTGCTGCGCCACTTTGGTTAAATAAGGAAGAGGGACGGAACTTGAACAAACAAGGGGAGTCGGTACAGAAGACCCAGAAGTACTGGGAAGAAATGATGTTCCAGCCAAAGCATTTGAAAGTACTGGAACTTGATTAGAGCCATCTTCGTCAGAACTGTTGGAATCAGTGCCGACATCTTCAGAATCTGCACCATTGCCTCTTTCTCGCGACTCCTTCTTCATGTAATTCTTTGTTACAGCTGCAGATTTCTTATGGATGGATGATATCTGTACATCATCATACCCACTGATGTCAATTGGTGCCTTTTCACATAGCGCAAAGTGATGATTTTGACGATAAGTATTTTTGACTAATGAAAAACCGTAACGCTTGCAGAAAGCTTTGGTAACAGGATTACCATTAACAATGATTTCTTTATACAGCCACTCTTTATTGACAGGGTCTTGCTTTAGTGGCATTTCTTAGACTACAGATGACAATGTCTGAAAGGATGGTAAACAGTATAATTTATGTCCCATGGCACATCCGACTAAGGTCAGAACTCATGCTAAAAAATCTAAGCTAAATTAGAAGCAATCGCGAAAATTTTTGCCGTGCAAATCATACAAATACTTTGAATATTTTTACGTTGACAATCATGTAGGTCCTACGATCATTCAACATTTTAAAACGTTGACTTAGTTTTAAATATGTAGCAGAAACCAGTTGCCTTTTTTCATTTTGCTTGAATCTGTTGGCTAAAAGCTCATCACGTAGTTACATCTTAAGAAAACCTGACACCAATTTTATTTGTGTCCACTACTTAGAATGTTTAATATTGACACTTTTAAATTAAATAGCCCAAACAAAAACATTTTTTCTTACGTTTTGTTACTTGACTAAGATTACTGAGCTACCAACTAAAGCTGCCCGTCCCAGTAGCCCAGATCTGACATTCAAACCAACAAAAATTTGATTGATCCAACGCCAAGACTGACGTAATAAATTTTCTCATTGGTTGCTAATAAATATTTTTTGCAAAAGGCTAAAGTTCATAAAATTTTAAAATACCAGAAGCCAAAACGAGAAGATTTGCGGCTTTCCAGACTTCGAACTACCAGTGTTAAACTACCAGTGTCCTTGCTAGAAAAAGAAAAAAAAAAATCAAAATTGCTTTCACGTATGTTTTGATGATTCTGCGGGGCTTGGAGAGTTAAAAAAATGTCTTTAAACTAACATATGTTGTCCAAGTTGTATCCCCTTAATCCCATATAGTACTAATTCCATAAAAGATGATAGCTATCTACAAGGAACTTGTTTTTGAAGGGATACAATCGAATTCAAAAAAGGTAAATCAAATTCAATGAAAACCCAACATCATCAAATATAGAAATAAGAAGCATTTTATTAAAGCACTAAAAACATCAGCTTGAATAACGAGGTATAATACCTCGTTGTTCAAGCTGATGTTTTTAGTGCTTTAATAAAAAGCTTCTTATTTCTATATTTGATGATGTTGGGTCAGTAATTGAGGAGAGGGCAAGTACCACTTCCTAAGAAATCAAGGGAGCCCCTTTCCTGGAAGTAATAGTAGTAGTAATAGTAGTAGACAGGTTTAATAGCAAAAACTTGACAGCTGTCGCTGATTTGTGTTTCTTTACAAAATATACAAAATCAAGCTACACTTGTAAATATAAATAAAACTTTAAATATTAACTCTTATTATACATTTTGACGAAAACCGGGACGAAAGAATTACCACATCGGTTTGTTCTTGCTTTAACGGGAACTAACTTATCTTGCTTTCTCGTTCTTGATGGTAGAGGTTGATCAGGTAGAATGTCACAGTGCTGAGATTTAGAAAGCAAGTACTTTCCGAAACTCATTATCAGAGTTTTGTACTGGTTTTGGAGTGACGGCAGTCCTAACACTTCCAAAGCCTTTCCGTAGGGGATGTCACGGCGGCCCAAGATGATCGATACCGCTCGCTTCTGAACCGATTCAAGCTCCTGACAAAGATACACTGTTCTCAGTGCTGAGGGCACCCAAACAGGACACGCATATTCCAGAATGGGGCGGACATACGCTATGTATGCATACTTAATACTCTCTGTGTTTGCACTGAACCTACGCATACCGTTTAAAGTCTATAGACTAGCGTTTGCACTTTTAACCACGTTTTCAATATGTGTGGCAAAGCTGAAGTCATTGGAAAAAGTAACTCCAAGGATCTTGATACTGTTTGCTAGAAGGAATGGAACACTTGGCTCCATAACATCACCTTTTAGCGGGTTAAAGCTTACTATCTTCGACTTGTTCACATTAATCTCAAGATTTAGCTCCGCGCATTCTTTTGTGAAAACACTGAAAAAATTTGAACTGAACTGTGGCGTCACAACTCCGTTTTGTACTAAATATTTCAGGATAAATGACAGGTCATCGACGAACTTGTAGCGGTCGTCATAGTCAGCTATTAAAAAGTTAATTACAGACAAGAATACAATAGCTGCAAGCTTAGTGCCCTGAGGGGCTCCACAGGTGGATGAGGACCATTCGGAATTGGTATCACCTTCGTAGAGAGCAAACACACGATGCATCCTCTGACTGAGAAAGTCCAACACGAGCGTAAGAGTCTTTTTCTTAGCCCCCATTAGCTTGAGATTAAGGGCAGCTACAATGTGATTGATTAGATCAAATGCCTTTCGGAAATCTATGGCACCAAGGTCTACAAAACTTCGACCTTTTTCGACCCACTTAAGGAGACTATCGTACATCCTCACTAGGTACACTGAGGTATTAAAGTCTTTCAGTCCGCCGTATTGTCTCTGGTCGATAGATCCCTGGATTTGGTCAAGTAAGACCCTCATGATAAAGGTCTCGGCCACTTTCGCTAGGCATGGTGTTTGTGAAATAGGTATAAGTTCGTCACAGCTCTAAGGGTTGGTAACCTTCGGAATTATTCTAACGTAAGCTTTCTTCCAAACAGCTGGAAAGATACGAAAGCAAAGGTTTATCAGCACTGAGAGTGGTTTCGCAATAAAAGGGGCGTATTCTCGAATCAGTTTGGGTGGAAGTTCGTCTGGATAAGCTGAACAGTTTACTTTCACCTTCATCAGGGTCTTATAGGTTGTCATCTCATCGATAACAACTTCACCTTCATCTGCACAGGAGTCAAGTATTTCAGACTTCCGGGCTTGTGTGGGAGATGGAAATGAGGTCCAGATGCGGGTGAAATATTGATTAACCTCATTAGCAGTTGTGTAAGTTCCGTCAGGGTGGCTTATTTTTATGCTGTTATGAATGGACTTGCCAGTGATTTGCTTGACCGCTCTGTGCCATTTCCTGGGATTAGTGTGCCTAAGACTGTCCGAAAATTTCTCACGCCCGTAATCTTTCTTCGCACTTCTCGTGAGAGAGGTAATGTGATTTCGCAATTTTTTCGCATTTTGCAAATCTCCTTCTTGGAAAAGCTTGCACTTTTTTCGGATTAGTTTCTTGATTTGGGGGGTTATCCAGGGCTTATCACTTTCACATCTAGTGAAAGTCTTTTCAGGAAAAAACTCGAGGTATTTGGCATGGAGAATTTCGTTGAACAGTTGGCATTTTTTATCGAGGCTTTTGTCTCCATACACTTCTGGAAAAGGGTAAGTAGCTATCCATCGACCATAGGTGCAAATTGCTGAATCAGTAAGCGGACGATACTTGACACGCTTAATTTTAGGCTTGGGTATTGAAGCGGCAGCTGATCAGAGCACAACGTTATGATCAGAACAGGCAAGCGGCCCAAGGGATTCAGGGGTTTGGTAATATGTCTCACAGTTGGTCAGGATTAAATCAAGTATGCTGCCAGATTCATGTGTTGGAAAATTTACAACCTGCTTGAGGGAAAGGCATGATGCTAGCCAGCTTTTCTTGGTTTGGTTAAAGTCCCCAGCCAGAACAATGGCAGGGTTTCCATAAAAAGCACGAAGGTGGTCGACAGTCTTTTGGAGATATGTGACAAGATCACGGCGGTTTTTAGCACTTTCAGGGTAGTAGATTGAAGCAAAGATGATGCATGAGTAAGCACGCCGCATGGCCGATGGTTTGCACCAAACCCACACAGCCTCATGTTCTGTGCTTTCAAGTTCACGTAGCTCCGTCATTGAGATATCTTCACGTACGTAAAGGGCTACTCCACCGCCTAGTCTCTGGTCACCAAGAGCTTGCCTTGTTCTGAGGTATAGGGCATAACCGGTGAGTCTTCCTGTCACTTCAGTCAGGTTCCAAGTTTCTGTTATGTCTGCGACAGAAACATTGTTCTGCCTTAATACTACATCGATCTCATCTATTTTATTGCAAAGAGAACGTGCGTTACAGAGCAGGAATGTGGGAAAACGCTTCTTTGCATTGTATGCGACGGGAGACAGAGTTGATAGACGAAGCATCCCACCAGCCTCATCTTTTCAACTATTCTTAGGGGGAAAATGGGTTAGGCGAATGCATGGAAATAATTTCGGCTTGCAGGGCTGAAACCCCCAAAAATTTTGCACAATTCTAGTTGTATTTTATTATTATTGCACTTCTGAGAACGGTCTGAATTTTTTTTATATCTATCTCAGGATTAGCCTTCATACAGGGTTATTAGTTGCTCAAGCATTAGAACTTGTAAAGGTAGGCCTAAATATTTAAACAAATTTAATAGCCCATCCTTAATTTGAGCAGAATATATTTTCCGTAAAATTTCCTTCACCTAACTAACAGCTTTGCAAGACCGTAAAATGATACTAAAACTACAGTTCAAAATATTACACTCGTTGAAAATATTACAGGGTTAAGGGACCAGAGTAATAGCTGTGAAGGGAGTAGAAGGTGAATATGTTTGAGGATAAAAGGCGGGATGATAAATACAATTCTCAGATAAAAAAGAAAAGAACTTTTTGAACAGGTAATCGTTCGGAAAAACGCAGCATTTTGCTCATTGCTAGACTTTTTTTGGCTCGAATCCATGCGCTAATCTGTGCAATTTATTCAAAACCGCATGATTTTACCCATCATATAATCTTTCCTTGGAGAAAAAGCTGCAGTAATTATACATTCATAAAATCCTATATACCAAACCTTCCTTTTTAATACCTTAATGGCACAGCCTTTATAGAAAAAAACTATAGCCTTGGGATGTTTTAATGACTCTGGTTAAAATTTGTAATAAGTTTTCTATGTATTTTCAATTTCGCGATTCTTTTTATCAGCAAAAAATGGGTTACCCATGGGGGCACCCTTATCCGGGCTACTGGCAAATATTTATGTCGAGAACCTTGAAAGAGCAGTTGTAATTTCCCTCATTGATCGTGCCCTGAATATTTGCTCCGATTCGAATATAGATGCAGAAATAAACTTTATCAGAGATATGCTTTTTGGTAATGGATACCCCATTCCTTTTGTTAATAAGATAATTCACCGTAGAATAAAAAGAAATTCTTGTAAAATCGAAGAAGATATTTCACAATGTGAGGCTACTGATAAGCCCTCAAATATTGTCCATCTTCCGTATATCCCAAAAATCACAACAAAATTAAAAAAAAATATTTGCACAAAAAATGATCTGTACGTAGTTTTTACTAATAATTTTAAAATCATTAATTTCTTAAATTCCGGTAAAGATAAAACCCCAGTTACTCGCCAAAGAGGGGTCTATCAAATATCCTGTGATTGTGGAAATTACTATGTCGGCAGGACCCATCAGAATCTAGAAAAACGGTTACAACAGCATAAAAAAGACATAGACAAGGTATTAATTTCAAATAGTTCTAACAACTCCTTTGATTCTGCTTTAGGTTGGCATATATTTAATAATCCGTCCTACACGATACTTTTTGAAAAATCTTAACTCATCAGTAATGATTTGGGGATAAACAGGTGGTTCGAGAATCAATCGAAATTAGTCTCAAAATAAATAATAATATTTGTGTGTTTAATATTTGTATACTCAAATTTAATTAAAATGATATAACAAAATGTTTTAGTAAACCGATTTGTCAAACAGTTCGTGGTAACGAACTGTAGTAAGAAGCGACCCGGCTCAATAATAAACGAAACTCTCAAAAACGGAATTTTGATGCTAAAAAATACATCAAAAGAATGAAATTTTCATGCTGATTTAAAATATATAATTTTCATCAAATTTAGTCTTTGTCATCAAAAGTTACGAGCCTGAGAAAATGCACCTTTTTTATAAAATAGGGAGAAACACCCCCTAAAAGTCATAGAATCTTAATCACAATCAAACCATCGCATCCATCACAAAAATCACACCATCGCATTCAGCGTATCAGAGAACCCTATAGCAAAAATTGCAAGCTCCTATCTACAAAAATGTGGAATTTCGTATTTTTTGCCAGAAGACAGATCACGGGTGCGTGTTTATTTGTTGTTTTTTTTTGTTTTTTTCCCAGGGGTCATCGTATTGACCAAGTGGTCCTAGAATGTCACAAGAGGGCTCATTCTAATGGAAATGAAAAGTTCTAGTGCCCTTTTTAAGTGACCAAGAAAATTGGAGGGCACCTAGGCCCCCTCCCACGCTCATTTTTTCCCAAATTCAAAAGATCAAAATGTTGAGATAGCCATTTTGTTCCGCATAGTCGAAAACCATAAGATCTATGTCTTTGGGGATGAATTACTCGCCCACAGTCATTGGTGGAGGGGCTGCATGTTACAAACTTTGACCAGTGTTTACATACAGTAATGGTTATTGGGAAGTGTACAAACGTTTTCAGGAGGATTTATTTTTGTTTGGGGGTGGGGTTGAGGGGAAGGTGCTATGTGGGAGGATCTTTCCTTGGAAGAATATGTCATGGGGAAAGAGAAATTCAATGAAAAGGGCGTCGGATCTCCTAGCATTACTATAAAAAAAAAACAATGAAAAAATAAACATGAAAAAGTTTTTTCAATTGGAAGTAAGGAGCAGAATTAAAACTTAAACGAACAGAGATTATTACGCATATGAGGGGCACTAAAAATACTTCAGCATAAAGAGCGAGGTATTTAGGAGGAGATAAATACCTCGCTCTTTATGGTAAAGTATATTTAGTAATTTCAACTATTTATTCTACGGCCTTTCTGATCCAGTGGTCATTCTTAAAGAATTGGGACAAAACTTAAGATTTAGTGTAAAGAGCGATGTATTAACTAGGGGACAAACCCCTTATATACATAATAATAAAATAAAAATATAAAAGTTTGTTACGTAAGTTAATTCTTAAGTTACGTATATTTTTTACTAATAAAAATGTTCGCTAAAAATTAAAAGTTCTAGTTGCCTTTTTAAGTAACCGAAAAATTGGAGGGCAACTAGGCCTCCTTCCCCACCCCTTATTTCTCAAAATCGTCTGATCAAAACTAAGAGAAAACCATTTAGACAAAAAAGAATTAATATGCAAATTTCATTTTGAAAATTTATGTGCAGAGAGCCAAAATCAAACATGCATTAATTCAAAAACGTTCAGAAATTAAATAAAAAAAAAACTAGTTGTTTTAACTGAAAGTAAGGAGCGACATAAAAACTTAAAACGAACAAAAATTACTCCGTATATGAAATGGGTTGTCACCTCCGCAATCCCTTGCTCTTTACGCTAAAGTTTGACTCTTTGCCACAATTCTACTTTTTAAAACAATTAAAAACTTTAGCGTAAAGAGTGAGGCGTTGAGGAGGGGACAACCCATTTCATATACGGAGTAATTTTTGTTCGTTTTAAGTTTTAATGTCGCTCCTTACTTTCAGTTAAAAAAAACTAGTTTTTTTTATTTAATAATAGTATTCAACCTGCTACGAAAAGGCCTTTGAGACAGGCTACAAAAAATGCAAGGTTGGCTCTGAGAAATTGCATTCAATCACTTTGTTCTCTTTAGTTTGTATGAATTTATATTCTCACTTCATTCTTTTAGTCAGTCCTGGTTGAAATTCGTTGAAGTAAGGATGCTAGGGCTGTTTTTAAAAAAGTTTTTAAAAAAAACATTATTAGTTTTAATTCTCACAATTTAATGTAAGTTTATTTATATATACATATTTTCTCTCTCTTTCTCGTATTGTGCTGAAGACGGCCCTTGGAATAGGGCCAAAATATTCACAGAACTGATTTCCACTGTCTTGAAAAGATTTTCCCTGTTGTTTCTACTTTGTATTTGTTTGAAAAGTATTTTATAAACATATGCAGTGATGGGTGGATAGAGAGCAAGGAAAACAGCTTAAGATATTGAGACAGACTTTGTTAAGATCATAAAATCAGATAAAAAGTCAAAACACTGACAAAAGCCTGAACAAGTATCGATTAGAAAACAAAGATTCGAAAGAAAAGATTCAGTTTGATTTTGTGAAAACCTCCTTATAACGACGCTTCATTTGGAAATAATTAAGAATCTAGTGGGATAATGGGAAAGATTTATCTTTGACCACAAGTTGCTGATGTGTCACCATCGCAATGATAGATCAGAAGAGACTGGACGGGAATATTTTTTACTAGCTGTTGGGGTGGCACTTCGCCCCCCCCCAGCCCCCCCGTGCGCGTAAGTCGTTACCCGCCATATTAGTTTTTTTGTAGTTTTTACCTTTTTTAGTTTTTTTTCTTCTTTTGTATTAATGCTAAAGCCAAGGTTCAAACCTGGAGCCTCTCGGACCTAGAACCTGAAACATAACGCTTTACCAACTCAGTTACTTCGGCTTGAATACATTCGTTTTGAGCAGCTTCCTCGGGTGTTGCCATTGTAGGTTCTTCAGTCATTTTACAATTAGAAATTTCTCTTTCAACGGTCTTCTTACAATTAAAAATTTGTCTTTGAACGATATTCTTAAATACCTGTGTCCTGGTCGTCATTTATATTCCCTGTGTCCCGGTCGTCATTTGTGTCCCGGTATCCCGGTCTGTAATTTCTCTTTGAGTGTCCCGGTCGTTATTTATATTCCCTCTGTCCCGGTCGTCATTTGTGTCCCGGTCTGTAATTTCTCTTTGAGCGTTTTTTCTTTTTAGTATTTTTTAGTTTTTTACATTTTTTCTTTTTTCAGTTTTCTTTTTCTTCTTTATTTTTCAGCTTCACTATGAAATACATATCACCGAACCTTTGTTTTTTTAACTAAAATCTGGTAGGCATTGATGACCTTATCCAAGTCAAAATCCCAAACCCAATCATCAGCGCTATCATTTTCAGTTTTGATATGTTTTGACTCTCGCTGTCCAGGTGGATCTTCATCTAACTGCGCGGTTTTGCGTTCTTTAGCCTCAAGCCTGTTTCCTTGCTGTTCTTGTGATTCCTCGGCACGCTTTCTTTTCTGACTTTCTCTATCAGCAGCAAGTTTTTTGGCATAGACTCTTTGAGCATCTTCATCGGCTTTTGCCATTGTAAGTTCATCAGTCATTTTAAACTTAAACATTAATAGATTTCTGCGTGAACATATATGTCTTAAATATCTTTAATGACGTCACCGTCATAGCAAAAATGACGACAACTAACTTCATGACGTCAGTCGACACAGAAACATGACGTCACCTGACAGACAGACACACAGACGGACAACTTATTTTTATATATATAGATTAAAAGTCCTTACTACCCGCATTAGCCAGATATATAGTTGACTGATTATTTATTCTATAATTAAAGATTAAATAAAAAAACAATTTTTTTTAACTGAAAGTCAGGAGCGACATTAAAACTTAAAACAAACAGAAAATTTTCCGTGTATGAAAGGGGCTGTTCCTTCCTCCAATGCCCCGCTCATTACGCTAAAGTTTGATTCTTTCTCTCAATTCTATTTTATAGAACAGTAAATAACTTTAGCGTAAAGAGCGGGACGTTGAGAAAGGAACAGCCCCTTTCATACATGGAGTAATTTCTGTTCGTTTTAAGTTTTAATGTCACTCCTTACTTTCAATTAAAAACAACTTGTTTTTTTATTTAATTTCTGAAGTTTTTCAACTAATGAATGTTTGATTTTGGCTCTCCGCAAATGAATAAATAAAACGAAATTTGTGCATTAATTTTTTTTTTGGCTAAATGGCTTTCTCTTAGTTTTGATCGGACGATTTTGAGAAAAAGGCCTAGTTTCCCTCCAATTTTTCGGTTACTTAAAGAAGCAACTAGAATTTTTAATTTTTAACGAACGTTTTTATTAGTAAAAAATATACGTAACTTAGAAAATAACTTACGTAACGAACTTCTATATATATATATATATATCTATATATATAAAAATAAGTTGTCTGTGGATGTGTGGGTCTGTCTGTCGATTGACGTCATGTTTGTGTGTTGACTGACGTCATGGAGTTAGTTGTCGTCATTTTTGTTATGACGGTGACGTCATTAAAGATATTTAAGACATGCGTTCACGTAGAAATCTATTAATGTTTAACTGTAAAATGACTGATGAACTTACAATGGCAACAGCCGAGGAAGATACTCAAAGAGTCTATGCCAAAAAACTTGCTGCTGATAGAGAAAGTAAGAAAAGAAAGCGTGCCGAGGAATCAAAAGAACAGCAAGGAAACAGGCTTGAGGCTGATAGAGAAAGTAAGAAAAGAAAGCGTGCCGAGGAATCAAAAGAACAGCAAGGAAACAGGCTTGAGGCTGATAGAGAAAGTAAGAAAAGAAAGCGTGCCGAGGAATCAAAAGAACAGCAAGGAAACAGGCTTGAGGCTGATAGAGAAAGAAAGAACAGAAAGCGTGCCGAGGAACTACCAGAGCAACGCGAAACCAGACTTGCTGCTAAAAGAGAAAGTGAAAAAAGAAGGCATGCCGAGGAACTACCAGAGCAACATGAAACCAGACTTGCTGCTAAAAGAGAAAGTGAAAAAAGAAGGCGTGCCGAGGAATCACAAGAACAGCAAGAAATCAAGCTTGCTGCTGATAGAGAAAGTAAGAAAAGAAAGCGTGCCGAGGAATCAGAGCAACCTGGAAGTTATCGCCCGGCATTCAGGTACAGCCCAGTCGATGATTATAGCTTAAGTAGATGTGTTCAAATCGGGACTATGTCTAAAATTTGTCCCTATTGCAAGGCCTTGAAATTCAATGGTGAAACAATGGGAATGTGTTGCGACTCAGGAAAAGCTAAACTTCCTCTATCGGCTGCACCACCAGAGCCATTGAAGACTTTCTTACTGGAACTACGTCAGAATCTAAGCGTTTTTTGTCACAAATCAGAAAATATAACTCATGTTTCCAAATGACGTCGTTTGGAGCCCAAATCGAAAATACAGATCAATTTATGTCTACTTTCAAAGTAAAAGGGCAAATTTATCATAGAGCAGGGTCCCTTCTACCATTCTCAGGCGAGAATCATAAATTTTTACGATTGTACTTCATCAGTGATAGAAATTCTGAATTGAATGCACGTTGTGAAATTTCTCCCAAAGTTGAAAGGACAATCGTTTCCCAATTGCAACATCTTTTCCACGAATATAATAATTTAGTGCGTCTGTTCAAAACAGCCATCGATTTGATGCCTACTGATACGCATAAAATTGTTATTTCCGCTGACAAAACGCCTCCTGGCCAACATGTGCGTGGATACAATGCTCCAACTATCGACGAAGTGGCAATTGTTATGGTCGGTGATCAGTTTTTTCCTCGAGATATTATTCTTCATAAGCGGAACGCTCAGTTGTTAAGAATTGCTGAAACTCATCGATGCTACGATGCCCTACAATATCCTATCATTTTTTTGGGATGGAGCCGACGGCTATCACTTTAATATTAAATTGATGAATCCAGCCATCAACAAAGAAATTAATAAGAAATGCAGTGCAATGCATTATTATTCCTATAGACGAATGATTCGGCAGGATGAAGAAAATTATATTTTAAAATGCCGTCAATTGTTTCACCAATTCGTCGTTGATATGTATGCTAAAATTGAATCATAACGTTTGCTATATATCCGCCTAAATCAGACCAAGCTCCGCTCTGAACAATACATTAATTTGCGAGATGCAGTTATAAATGACGGTAATACCACAAACGTTGGAAGATTAACAATTTTAGCTTCGTCATATGCTGTCAGTCCCCGTTATATGCATGAATATGCTCGAGATGCTATTGCGTATGTTCGTCTCTATGGTCGTCCAGATTTATTTATTAAATTTACATGTAATCAATCTTGGGACGAGATACTGCAGCTTTTACTTCAAGGACAATCGGCGGTTCATAGACATGACATTACGGCCCGTGTCTTCCGGCAAAAGTTGAAATCACTGATAAACTACATAGTAAATTTTGAAGTGTTTGGGTCAGTGCGATGCTGGATGTACTCAGTGGAATGGCAAAAACGAGGTTTGCCACACGCACATATACTAATCTGGCTACATAAAAAAATTACTTCGAACGAAATTGATGATGTGATTTCCGCTGAAATACCTGATGAAAATGTCGATAAGGGGTTACATGATATTATTGTAAAAAATATGATACATGGACCTTGCGGTGCACTGAACGAAAATTCACCATGCATGGCCAAAGGATGGTGCACAAAGCAATATCCTCGACTTTTAGTATCCAACACAATTACTGGCAATGATGGTTACCCACAATATAGAAGAAGATCTACTGAAGATGGCGGTAAAACAGCAATAATAAAGAAGCGTAACGGTACCACCATCGAAGTAGATAACCAGTGGGTTGTTCCATATTCTCCATTATTATCAAAAACATTTAATGCACACATAAACGTTGAATACTGTAACTCCGTAAAGGCAATCAAATACATATGTAAATACGTCAACAAAGGCAGTGACATGGCAGTTTTTGGCTTGCAGCCCGATATAAAAAATATCGACGAAATCGTACAATATCAGGCTGGAAGATACATAAGCAGTAATGAAGCTGTTTGGCGAATTCTTTCATTTCCGATACATGAACGTAGTCCAGCTGTTGTTCATTTAGCGGTACGTTTACAGAATGGTCAATGTGTTTATTTCTTGGAAACCAACGTGCAACAAAGAGCCCTGATTCCACCGGATACAAAGTTAACCGGTTTCTTTTCGCTTTGCAAAAATGATTCTTTTACAAAAAACTGCTGTATACTGAAGTGCCTTCGTATTACACGTGGAATACTAGAAATAAAGTATTTGAACGTCGAAAATAGGGTAAGTCAGTCGACGGCCAACCTACCATCTTCAAAGATACCACGATAGGAAGACTCTACACCGTTCACCCCAATCAACATGAATGCTTCTTTCTACGCCTGCTTTTGGTGAATGTACCCGGTCCGACATCCTTTGAGTATTTGAGAACTGTAAACGGTGCTATACATGACACTTACCGTAGTGCATGCCAAGCTCTGAATTTATTGGAGAATGACCAACACTGGGATAACTGCATCAATGACGCGCGCGAAACGTCAACTCCAAGTCAAATTCGTGCATTGTTTGGCATCATTTTAACAACTTGCTCTCCATCAGCTCCTACAGAGCTATGGGAAAAATATAAGTCAAAAATGTCCGAAGATATACTCCATCGAAAACAGTTAGAGACGTCAGATATGACTTTTGATTTTACATCAGAAATTTATAACTACACTTTAGTTATTATAGAAGATTTGTGCGTACGTATGGCAAACAAACCTCTTCAGGATTTGGGAATGCCTTCACCTAACCGTATCGCTGCTGTTTCGACATGCGTAGAATTGGATCTTGAACAAAGTTACACTACGAGTGATCTATTATCGTATGTACAAAATAACATTTCCAAGTTAACGTCGGAACAAAAAGACATTTATGATACGATAATGCATTGTGTCGATAACAACGTTGGAGAAATTTTCTTTTTGGATGCGCCAGGAGGTACTAGTAAAACGTTTGTGATAAAACTGATTCTGGCATCAATTCGATCAAAAAATGATATAGCGTTGGCAATTGCGTCGTCCGGAATAGCCGCATCATTGCTGCCTGGTGGAAGAACTGCTCATTCCGCTTTGAAATTGCCTCTGAATTTGCATTTACAGAAACTCCCACGTGCAATATTTCCAAATCATCTTGGATGGGTAAAGTATTGCAGCAATGCAAACTTATTATTTGGGATGAGTGCACAATGGCACACAAAAAATCGCTCGAGGCTCTGGATCAATGCTTGAAAGATTTGCGAGGGAAGTCGAAACCCTTTGGCAGCACATTAATATTGCTTGCAGGAGATTTCAGGCAAACATTACCTATAATACCTAGATCAACTCCTGCAGACGAAATGAATGCTTGCCTGAAAAATTCTAATTTATGGGCACACGTAAAAACATTAAAATTAACTACAAATATGCGTGTCCGATTGCAAAACGATGACTCTGGTCAAACATTTTCAGATCAATTGCTGGCAATTGAAAACGGAAAGCTCCCAGTAGACTCAATTTCAGGACGTATACAACTACCTGCTGATTTCTGTAATTTAGTGACGTCCAAAAATGAATTGATTGAAAAAGTATTTCCGAATATTCTAAACAATTATAAAAATAATAAATGGCTAAGCGAAAGAGCGATTCTTGCACCCAAAAATATAGACGTCCACCAAATCAACAATATTGTTTTGACCAAGATTCGAGACCAGGCAGTCCTTTACAAGTCAGTCGATACAGTTTTGGAACCAAATGAAGCGGTTAATTATCCATCTGAATTTTTAAATTCCGTGGATCTTTCAGGGTGTCCACCACACGTGCTACAACTAAAAATAGGCGTACCAATAATACTTTAAGAAATATCAACCCACCAAAGCTTTGCAATGGCACGCGACTTGCCGTAAAAAAAACAATGGAAAACTTAATAGAGGCCACAATCTTGACAGGGCCTTTTGAGGGTGAGGCTGTTCTTATTCCTCGCATTCCCATGATTCCAACGGATCTGCCTTTTCAATTTAAAAGATTGCAATTCCCAATTCGATTTGCATTTGCAATCACCATTAACAAAGCTCAAGGTCAACCATTAGAAAAATGTGGTATAGATCTTAATACTGATTGTTTTTCCCATGGACAATTGTACGTTGCATATTCGAGGGTCGGTAAACCTGACAATCTATTTATATGCAGCGACAATTGGACAGCGAAGAATGTTGTATATTCGCACGTTTTATGCAGTTAATTTGTATTGTATCTATCTATCTATTTATCTATATAAAAACGAGTTGTGTGTATGCATGTTTGTTTGTTTGTAAAAAGAGCGTTTGCATATGACGTCATTATTAGTACATAAGGCTTTGTATATGCACAGACAATGGGAAAGCCAAGAATGTTGTATATTCGCAATTTTTACGTAGTTTGAAACACATGTATAAATCTATCTATATTCACAGGTGGGACACAGGGACACAACTACAATGGCGCGTAACGACTTACGCGCGCGGGGGGGCTTGGGGGCGCGGAGTGCCCCACCAACTAGGTGTTGGGGTGGCGCGAACAGCTAGTATATATATAAATAAGTTGTTTGTCTATGTGTCTGTCTACTGACGTCATGTTTGTGTGTCGACTGACGTCATGTTTGTCGACTGACGTCATTATAAGGATTGAGCTGTATGTCGTCATGAAGTTGTTTGTCGTCTGACGTCATGTTTGTCGGCTGACGAAATTACAGACCGGGACACCGGGACACAAATGACGACCGGGACACAGGGAATATAAATGACGACCGGGACACATCATATACCAATTCAAAAACGAATGTATTCAAGCCGAAGTAGCTGAGCTGGTAAAGCGTTATTTTCCAGGTCCGAGAGGTTCCAGGTTTGAACCTGGCTTTAGCATTAATACAAAAGAAGAAAAAAAAACTAAAAAAGGTTAAATACAAAAAAGAAAAAAACTAAAAACGGTAAAAACTACAGAAAAACAAAAAAGAAAATACTAAAAAAACTAAAAAAGCTAAAAAACTAAAAAAAGGTAAAAAACTAAATAGTAAAGCTAAAAAACTAAAAAAGGAAAAAAACTAAATACTAAAAAAGAAAAAAAACTAAAAGAAAACGAAAAAAGGTAAAAACTACAAAAAAGAATAAAAAAAAACAAAACAAAAACTAATAAAAAGAAACTAAAAAAACTAAAAACTGAAAAAGAAAAATAACTAAAAAAATGAAAAAAACTGAAAAATAAAGGAGAAAAAGAAAACTAAAAACTGGGACACAGGGAATATAAATGACGACCGGGACACTCAAAGAGAAATTACAGACTGGGACACTGGGACACAAATGACGACCGGGATACTGGGAATATAAATGACGACCGGGACACAGGGACAAAACTACAAGGGGGGTGCCGGGGTCACAGGGGGATATATAAATGACGACGGGGACACAGGTAATGTTCGATTAGCAATCACCATCAACAAAGCTCAAGGGCAATCATTAGAATAATCAGGTAAAGGTCTGAATACGGATTGTTTTTCCCATGAACAAATTTATGTTGCATGTTCAAGAGTCGGTAAACCTGACAATCTATTTATATGCACAGACAATGGGACATCGAAGAATGTTGTATATTCGCAAGTTTTCCATAGTTAAAAACATATATATATATATATATATATATATATATATATATATATATATATATATATATATATATATATATATATATATATATATATATATATATATATATATATATATATATATATATATATATATATTATTTATATATATATATATATATATGATATATATATATTATATATATATATATATATATTTATATATATATATATATATATATATATATATATATACATATATATATATATATATATATATATATATATATATATATATATATATATATATATATATATATATATATATATATATATATATATATATATATATATATATATATATATATATATATATATATATATATATATATATATATATATATATATATATATATATATATATATCTATATTCACAGGTGGGACACAGGGACATGGGGGGGGGGCGCGAAGCGCCCTCACCAACTAGGTGTTGGGGTGGCGCGAAGCGCCACCCCAACAGCTAGTATTCATATATTTTTATTATAATGAAAAGAGCAATCACCAATGCAACAGCACCAACACATTAAAAAAAAGAAAAAAAAAGAAAAAGAAGGGGGACAAAAGGAGAAAAGGATGTATATGAGGGGGTTTGCTCCCTCATTAATACCTTTCTCTTTACACTAAAGCTTTAATTTTGTCCCAAATCCTTAAGATTGACCCCCTGAATCACAAAGGCTGTAGAATAAATAGTTGAAATTACTAAAAATACTTTAGCGTAAAGAGCGAGGTATTTAGGAAGAGATGAACCCCCCATATGCGTAATAATCTCTGTTCGTTTTAAGTTTTAATGCTGGTTTTTACTTTCGGTGGAAAAAACTTTTTCATATTTATTTTTTCATTGTTTTTTTTTAAAAATAATGTTAGAAAATCCTGCGCCCCCTTCATGGAATTTCTCTTCTCCCATGACATATTACCCCAAGGGAAGATTTTCTCACGTAGTCCGTACCCGCCCCCCCCCCCAACCGGAAAATCCCCTGAAAAGGACTGTACACTTCCAAATAACCATTACTGAAAGTAAACGCTGGTCAAAGTTTGTAACTTGCAGCCCCTTCCCCGGGGACTGAGGGGGAATAAGTCAGTTTTTTCACTGTTTTAAAATGTAGAGTTAAGAGAAAGAGTCAAACTTTAGCGTAAAGAGCGGGGCTTTGAGAAGGAAAAGCCCCTTTCATATACGGAATAATTTCTGTTCGTTTTAAGTTTTAATGTCGCTCCTTACTTTCATTTAAAGAACTTGTTTTTTTTTTATTTAATCACAAAAAGGTAGTCCAACTGAGTGATGTAAGCATAAGCTCAAACGGGTATGACTCATGCATTGAATCTGGTGAATGAAATTTTCTGTACAATAGACTTTAGTGAAATGGCAGCTCTCTTAGGGATGGATTTGTTTCAATTGAAAACGTTTTTGTTCATCAAAAACTTGAAATTACCACCTATGAAACTTACCAGTAAGTTTGACCTAACACCTACCATTACCGGGTAAGTTACCCAGTGGTAACTTACCGTGTGGTAACTTATGTCTTGCACACAAGTAAGTATCCTTGAAGAAATGTTCTAACATGGAAACTTTTGGAGTCCTAAACATGGCATTATTATGATTATTCTTTTTATACAGATCTGATACCTTTTCTGGATAGGATATGGGCTGATTTTCTATTCAGTTTATTGGGACAAAATTAATTTTCACATCTTGTTTTAATCTAAATAAGGTTCTTTAGTTGAAATATGAGTAAAGAGCAGAATATTTTTTTTATGTATTCCCTTCATAACCAATTATTTTGAATTTAGCTTGTTGTTAGTCAAATTAAACAGATTGTGGCAACGAACTGTAAGTAAGAGCGACTTGGACTAATAGTGACCAAAAATCTAAAACTCGCGATTTTGATAACAATGGATAAATCAAAAGCATTGGCTTTTTATTTCAATTAAAATTGACTACCATTTTGATCTTTTAGCTAGAGTATAAATACTGTTTTAAAAAAAGGATACAACCATATCCCTTTAACCTTAATATTTAGAGTTAGCCGATTTGTAAGTTTAATATTATCCATCAAAGCTACGAATCAGTGAAAATTTGTCTGATTTTGCGAAAAAAGGGGAAATACCAACAAAAATGCAAGTGATCCTTATGGAAAACACACCGTTAGATTCAGCATATCCGAGAACCTCGCTGTAGAGGTTTCATGGTCCTACATACGCAAATTTGGAATTTTGTATTTTTCCTGGAAGAGAATTCAAGGATGCGTCGTGTTCGTTTTTTTCTTTATTTTTCCTGGTGTAATTGTATCAAACCGTCGGTTTTGAAAAATCGAGAGTGAGCTCATTCGGACGTAAATCAAAAGTTCTAATGCCTTTTTTAAGCGACCAAACGTAATCTACCACGGAAAAGTGGCGTTTTCTGCCATTTTGTGGCACCCAACCCCGACTTTTATCCCAAAGAGGGCCACGTTGATGACGAATACAAACTTGTACATAACCACTCAATTTAAAAGCATTGATATACGAATTATTGAGCTTCCCAGTTGTAGAGAAAGTAATGTTGCGACGGTGGCGTATTCGTTTCTGAAAAGTCACGGAGTCCATACAAAACAAATGGTCAATATGGAGAATTATCTTGATGCTCGATTGAGCTGAGCTGATTCTTTTGATTTCTCAAGAAATTATGTTATCAGGGAAGAAGAAAAAAGAAAGAAAAAAGGACACGTCAGTACTACCTATGAAAGAAAAAAGAAAAAAGGTTTCTATTTTTGTTCAAGATGGGAGCCTGTAGCTTTCAACAATTGAATTTTTGATAACGAAGATTCCAATTTCGATTCAATCTTCATTTCGATCCAATATCCTTTTCGAGGGTTTTCACGCTACATTTTAAAAATTCACATAAAATTGTTTCCGCGACATACTTTTACCATCAAGATTAAGCGGAATAACAGTTAACCTTTTTGAATCAGTTTAAAATGGCAATGTTATTTCATATAAGTTCTTTAAAAAAGATTTTTAGCATTAATGGTTACTATGGGCTGTGGTTCGTTCTTTATTATATTTTAGCTATTGCTGCAACCGTGATTCATTTTCCGACACAAAAAGATTTCTTTTTCAGATTTCTTGCATCATACATTAAGACTATATTCAAAATTTGCGCGTTTTTAATTTTCTATTTCTTATCAATAAAAGAATACAGACAAATAAACAAAGACATGCCAAAAAAAGATACGAGGAGAGAAATTACTACAAGACTGAAAAAAAAAACATTATAGTTAATTCTATATTCAGATGGGCGAAAAAAAAATTCTGAATAAATACCAAATTTGGATTTGAACTTATTTGTGATGCTCATGTTTTGAGACATACCCGCACTAATAGCACTCAGGAGCTTCATCATTTCTGAAATATCTTTGGAAATCTTCTCTATGGATTTCTCACTTACCTTTGCAACATCATCCCTCATTGATTTTTGACTCTTTACAGAGAACCATGCATACAAAGTAGAGCAGATTTTTTTTACGTAAAACCAATTTCGTATCCCTAAGAACTTTACTACTAAACCTTTAGGTGTAGAACCCCCTTAAAAAAGACAAAAAGTAAGCCTTTCCAACGCTCCCTTAAGTTTTCAATTTGATCACTTGAGCCGTTTCCGAGATATTGCGTGAACTCTATTTTCACAACCTGGCGAGCCATAATGTCTTCTTATTTACCTAACACTAATATTTCATTAACTTAACTGTATATAGATATTAAGTGCCATAGGGGCTTGTATTGCTGGCTGTTTAGGTAGATCTGAAACATTTATTTCTGCCCTCTCCTCTCTCCAGAAGCAAAAACTGAAGCCCCTTACAGCCCCCACAAAATAAATAATTATTTTCAGCAACACTAGCTTTCGCATCAGTAGAGCCTGATTGTCTTATCAGTTACTGGCTGATAGACACTTCATGGACACTATAGATACTACAGTACCTATAGATACTTAGATACGACATCTATATATACAAAAATAAGTTGTTTGTTTGTGTGTCTGTCTGTCTGTCCGCATACGAAGTCTGAATTATTTCATCACTAGCTGTTGGGGTGGCGCTTCGCACCACCCCAACACCTAGTTGGTGGGGGCGCTTCGCGCCCCCCAAGCCCCCCGCGCACGTAAGTCGTTACGCGCCATATTAGTTACGCGCCATTGTAGTTGTGTCCCTGTGTCCCACCTGTGAATATATATATATATATATATATATATATATATATACTAGCTGTTGGGGTGGCGCTTCGCGCCACCCCAACACCTAGTTGGTGGGGGCGCTTCGCGCCCCCCCCAAGCCCCCCCGCGCGCGTAAGTCGTTACGCGCCATAATAGTTACGCGCCATTGTAGTTGTGTCCCTATATCCCACCTGTGAATATAGATATATATATATATATGGTTTTAACTACGTAAAACTTGCGAATATACAACATTCTTTGCTGTCCCATTGTCTTTGCATATAAATAGATTGTCAGGTTATCCCCCTGTTTCCCCCGGTGTCCCCGTTGTAGTTGTGTCCCTGTGTCCCGGTCGTCATTTATATTCCCTGTGTCCCGCGTCCCGGTCATCATTTGTATCCCGGTGTCCCGGTCTGTATATACATTCGTTTTTTAGTTTTGTTTTTCTCCTTTATTTTTTTCCTTTTTTTTTCTTTTTTAGCTTATTTAGATTTTTAGATTTTTTAGTTTTTTTTATTAGTTTTTAGTTTTTATTTCTTTTTAGTTTTTTTGTCCCGGTCGTCATTTATATCCCCCTGTTTCCCCCGGTGTCCCCGTTGTAGTTGTGTCCCTGTGTCCCGGTCGTTATTTATATTCCCTGTGTCCCGGTCGTCATTTGTATCCCGGTGTACCGGTCTGTATATACATTCGTTTTTTAGTTTTGTTTTTCTCCTTTATTTTTTTCCTTTTTTTTTCTTTTTTAGTTTATTTAGATTTTTAGATTTTTTAGTTTTTTTATTAGTTTTTAGTTTTTTTTTTCTTTTTAGTTTTTTTGTAGTTTTTACCTTCTTTTTAGTTTTGTTAATTTTTTTTTTTACTTGTGTCCTGGTCGTCATTTATACTCCCTGTGTCCCGGTGCTTTGTTGATTGCTAATCGAACATTCCTTTTGTCCTGGTCGCTTTCTCTTTGAGTGTCGTCATTTATTTTTTTCTTTTTTAGTTCTTTTAGTTTTTACCTTTTTTAGTTTTTTTTTAGTTTTTAGTTTTTTTAGTTTTTTACCTTTTTTTAGTTTTTTTAGTTTTTTAGCTTTTTTATTTTTTTTATTAGTTTTTAGTTTTTTTGTAGTTTTTGCCTTTTTTTTTAGTTTTTTGTCCTGGTCGCTTTCTCTTTGAGTGTCGTCATTTATTAGTTTTTTCCTTTTTTTTTTTAGTTTTTTATTGGTTTTTACCTTTATTTTAGCTTATTTTTCAGTTTTTTCCTTTTTTTTAGTTTTTTTTTATTTTTTATTTTTTTTAGTTTTTTACCTTTTTTTAGTTTTTTAGTTTTTTTAGTTTTTTAGCTTTTTTACTTTTTTTATTAGTTTTTAGTTTTTTTTTGTAGTTTTTGCCTTTTTTTAGTTTTTTCAGTTTTTTTTTTAGTTTTTTATTGGTTTTTACCTTTATAGTTTTTTTAGTTTTTTAGCTTTTTTATTTTTTTTATTAGTTTTTAGTTTTTTTTGTAGTTTTTGCCTTTTTTTAGTTTTTTCAGTTTTGACGTCACCTAATCCAGTTTTTTCAGGTGACGTCACCTGACACATCCATCCACACATCCATCCACACATCCACAGACAGACAACTTATTTTTATATATATAGATATATATATATATATATATATATATATATATATATATATATATATATATATATATATATATATATATATATATATATATATATATATATATATATATATATATATATATATATATATATATATATATATATATATATATATATATATATATATATATACTTGCGAATAACTTGCGAATATACAACATTCTTCGCTGTCCCATTGTCTGTGCATGTAAATAGATTGTCAGGTTTACAGACTCTTGAACATGCAACATATAATTCTCAATGGGCAAAACAATCCGTATTCAAATTTATACCTCAAGATTCTAATGATTGCCCTTGAGCTTTGTAGATGGTGATTGCTAATCAAACATTCCATGTGTCCCCGTCGTCATTTATATATCACCCTGTGCCCCCCGGCGTCCCGGGGGGCACTTTTTTGGCACCTTTTTAGTTTTTTTTTTGGTTTTTACTTTTTTTTTAGTTTTTTTTTTCTTTTTTCTTCCCTGTGTCCCGGTCGTCATTTGTGTCCCGGTGTCCCAGTCTGTAATCTCTCTTTGAGTGTCCCAGTCGTCATTTATATTCCCTGTGTCCTGGTGTCCCGGTCTGTATATCCATTCGTTTTTGAATTGATCTTTTTTTAGTTTTTAGTTTTTTACTTTTTTTTAGTTTTTTTAGTTATACCTCATGATTCTAATGATTGTCCTTGAGCTTTGATGGTGAGTTGATGGTGATTGCTAATCTAACATTCCCTGTGCCCCTGTCGTCATTTATATATCCCCCTGTATTCAGGGGGATGAACCTCTCATTCTTCTTTTGTATTCTTCTTTTGTATTCAGGGTTGAACCTCTCAGATCTACAACCTGAAACATAACGCTCTACCAATATTAGTTACGCGCCATTGTAGTTGTGTCCCTGTGTCTTTTAATTATTGGTTTTTACTTTTTTTTTAGCTTTTTTAGTTTTTTTCTTTTTTCTTTTTAGTTTTTTTCTTTTTCAATTTTTATTTTTTTTAGTTTTTTTATTAGTTTTTAGTTTCTCTTTCGTTTTAGTTTTTTTTTAGTTTTCTTTAGGTTTTAGTTTTGTAGTTTTTACGTTTTTTTAGTTTTTTTCTTTTTTAGTTTTTTAGTTCTTTAACTTATTAGTTTTTTTTAGTATTCTAGCTTTTTTAGTTTTTTTTAGTTTTTTTCCTTTTTAGTTTTTTTGTAGTTTTTACCTTTTTTAGTTTTTTTCTTCTTTTGTATTCAAGGTTCGAACCTGGAATCTCTCGAACCTAGAACCTGGAACATACCGCGTTACCAACTCAGCTACATCAGCTTGTATACTTTCGTTTTTGAACTGGTATATGATGAAATAATTCAGACGTCATATGCGGACAGACAGACAGACAGACATAACCCACTTGTTTCATTTACTATTGAGCCGCGTTACCTCTAAATAAAGGATCGATATACGATACACATAATTATATCAAGAACGATCTCTAATCCATAGCAACTTCAATATTAAAATAAATGATCATTTGGACGATGATATAACACTATTATATTTGTAAGATCTCCTTTTAATGTTTCACCAGGCATATTTTAAAAAATTGGTAATTTCATAAATATTTAAATAAACATTGAAAACTAGATATTCTCCCAGGTCTATTTACAAGCTAAGAAATTTTTAGCAGAAATTACTCAGCTAAGGATCAAGCAAAGAATGTTTCACTTTAAAGACAGATGAAAAAACACAATAAAACATCCGTCGATTCAGAAAAATATTTAGATCTCTATTTAAAGAAATGGTTTGGAAAGATACAAAACTTCTTGAAGCACTTTGTGTTGATATGGAATTGGAAGTATTAGTGCGAAAATGTACAAATAGCAATGAAATGTCTGAGCTGACTCATATGTTACCAATGGAGGAAACAGCTGCAAAGACAAAATTTTCGAAGAAAAATACTGAGCTGAATAAGATAATTAAAAAAGAATATGAAATTGATATGCAGAAAATAGCGTCACAGACAAAAATTTCAAAGAAAAATGCTGAGTTGGTATTGTCTATAATTAAAAAAAGATTAAAAAGTAATAAGCTGGAAAAAATCACTAATTCTCTACATATGCTTATATATCTTATAAGAAACGGGGGTGAGATTTTTCAAGCAGCACTCTATGAAATGCTTCAAGACCTACTGGGTATTTTGAATCACCACAAAATCAAGAAGCTTCTAACAGGAAGAACCGAGACATATAAGTCAAATTTCTATCAGCTCTTGCATTGTGTGACACATGAATGTTTAAAGGCTCATCTAGATGCCAAGTAAGCTCTAGAAATCACGTACATAAACAAAATTTGTCTTGATCTACAGCCTCCCACCTTGAACAAAAATGGAATCCTTTTTTTCTTTTTTTATTTCATAGGTAGTACTGATGTGTCCTTTTTTCTTTTTTACAATAATAAAAATCGAAAACTTGAATTACGGAATTTGCAAAAGATAAAAATCAAACTTTAAGAACTACAAAGGTAAAAAGGCTCATGAGCGTTCTCTCAAAAATAGTTCACAAATTTGAAAATAATGTTTATGTCTTTATATTTTGATGTCTATGTCCGTTTCTAATTCTGTGTTTATGTCTGAGTTTATGTCTTTGTCCATGTCTATACTTATGTCTCTGTCTATAGACAAAAACATAGACATAGACATAGACATAGACAGGGACAAAGATACAATCAGACGTAGATACAAAAATAGACACTGACATGGACATAAACATAGACATAGACATTGACCTAGACATAGGCAAAGACGAAGACATAGACATAAGTATATAGACATAAACACAGACATAGATATAAACATAAACTTAGACATAGCATAGACACAGAAATTACCTTAAATTACCTTAAATCGCATTTACAGCGAGATAAGGTGGATGCGATAATACAAGACATACACATAGACATGGAAATAGACATAAACATAGACTTAGACATAGTATAGACATAAAAATATAAGTAAACTTAGCCATAGACAAAATTATGGACATAAACCGAAACTTGCACATTGACATAGACATCGACATAGACATACACATAGACACGGACATAGATATAAATATAGACATATACATAGACAAAGGCATTGTCAAAGAATAGACATAGACATATACATAGACTTAGAGATAGACAAAAGAACAGACATTGACATAGGCATAGACATAGATATAAACATAGATACAGACATAGACATAAGAACAGACTTTGTTTAGGCATAGACATAGACATGGAAATAGACATAGATAAAGAGATAGATACAGACATAGATATAGACATAGACATGGACATTGACACAGACAAAGACACAGACATAGGAATAGACATAGACAGGGACATAGAAAAAAACAGAGGCATAGACATACACTTACACATAGACATAGACATAGCCATACTCATAGACAAAGACATAGGAATAGATGTAGATACAAAAATAGACATAGAAATTGACATAAACATAGACATTGACATTGACATGGGAAAGGGCAAAGACAAAGACATAGGCATAAATATAGACATAAACATAGACATAGATATAAACATAGACATAAGCAGAGAAATAGATTTAGACATAGTAGAGACATAAAAATAGAAGTAGACTTAGACATATACAAAATCAGGGACATAGACCGAGACATAGACGTCGACATAGACATGGACATAGACATAGATATAAACATAGACATAGACTTAAACATAGTACAGACATGGAAATAGAAGTAGACATAGACAAAAACATGGACATAGACATAGAAATAGTCATTGTCATGGAATTAGAATAGACATAGACATAGACATAAAAATTAATTTATAGACGTAAGAACAGACGTAGGCATAGAAATAGACATTGACACAAATATAAAAATAAACACAGACATAGACGTAGACATGGACAAAGACATAGACACTATCATAGACATAGACATACAAATAGACATATGCATTGATATAGATATAAACATAGACATGAATATAGACACAGACATAAACATAGACATAGATATAGACAGTGACAAAGACATAGGCATAGGCATATATATAGACATAGACAAAGTCATAGGCAAACACATAGACAAAGACATAGAAATAAATATAGACATAAACATAGACATAAACATAGACATACACAATTATATAGACATAGACATGCACATACACATAGACATAGGCATAGACCTAGACATAGACCTATACATAGACATTAAAGATTAGTTACACCCGTAGCTGTTGGATTAGTTGTACCTGCTACTGTTGGCTTTCTTGTACCTGTATCTCTTGGTTTAGTTTTAACTGCAGCTGTTTGCTAAGTTGTACAGGTAGTTGCGGGCTTTTGTTATCTTGTTACTATAGACTGTAGGTTGCTTCTTATTTAAATCAGACCAAAATTTGTTTATGCAGGTGATTTCTCGAGGGTACTTGGCATCTAGAGCCAAATATCTGCGACGAATTTTGATGTTTCCGTTAAGTTGTTATTTATCGTATGAGCCTTTAAACATTTACATATCATTTTAAGGACACGACTAGAGAAATCTAACTTATAACTCTCTGTTTCTCCCATTTAGAAGCTTATTGAGTTTGTTGTGATTCAAATTACCCAGTAATTCTAGAAGCCTTTTATAGAGTGCTACTTGAAAAATCTCGCCCCCATTGTCTATAAGATATATAAGCATATCTAAAGATTTGGAGATTTTTCTAATCTTATTACTTTTTAATATTTTTTCAATTATCGAGAATAGCAGCTCAATATTTTTCTTTGAAATTTTGGTCTTTGAAGCTATTTCTAGCTTTTCAATCGGCTCCATCTGAGTCCAGTTAGACGTGTCACAGTTATTTGTATAGATTCGCACTAGTATTTCCAATTTCACATACTCTCTCTCAACACAAAATGATTAAAAAAGTTTTGTATCTTTGCTAACCATTTTTGTTAATAGATATGCATATATATATTTATACTAGGTGTTATGGTGGCGCGCCACCCCAAAACCTAGTTGGTGTGGGCGCTTCGCGCCCCCAAGCCCCCTCACGCGCGTAAGTCGTTACGCGCCATTGTAGTTGTGTCCCTGTGTCCCACCTGCGAATATATATATATATATATATATATATATATATATATATATATATATATATATATATATATATATATATATATATATATATATATATATATATATATATAAATATATATATTTATTATACTTATTGCTAAAGGGAGGGATATATTAACAGGATAAGCTTGTTTTGGTTTTACTTGGTTCTTTTACATTTGTTGTTTTTTTTTTTCTTTCATAGGCATATATTTTGAGGGTGATACCTGACGCGGGGATGCCATGGATATTCTGTGGTAGCCACAACACTGTGCTGGGTTTTTTACTTATGTCCTGGTCGTCATTTATACTCCCTGTGTCCCGGTCGTCATTTGTGTCTCGTGAAATAATTCAGACGTCATATGCGGACAAACACGACGTCACTCGACAGACAGACAGACAGACATAACCCACAAACAACTTATTTTTATATATATTTATTCATATTTTTTTAGTTTTCTTTTTCTCTTTTATTTTTCAGTTTTTTCCTTTTTTTAGTTTTTTTCTTTTTTAGTTTTTAGTTTTTTTTTAGTTTTTTACCGTTTTTTAGTTTTTTTTTAGTTTTTTTTAGTTTTTTTAGTTTTTTAGCTTTTTTAGTTTTTGTATTAGTTTTTATTTTTTTTTAGTTTTTGCCTTTTTTTTATTTTTTTTCAGTTTTTTTTTAGTTATTAGATTTTTACCTTTTTTTAGTTTTTTTTAGTTTTTTAGCTTTTTTAGTTTTTTTTTCTTTTTAGTTTTTTTTTTTGTAGTTTTTACCTTTTTTAGTTTTTTTCTTCTTTTGTATTAGTGTGAAATAATTCAGACGTCATATGCGGACAAACATGGGGCGCTTCGCGCCCCCCCCAAGCCCCCCCGCGCGCGTAAGTCGTTACGCGCCATAATAGTTACGCGCCATTGTAGTTGTGTCCCTATGTCCCACCTGTGAATATAGATATATATATATATATACTAGCTGTTGGGGTGGCGCTTCGCGCCACCCCAACACCTAGTTGGTGGGGGCGCTTCGCGCCCCCCCCCAAGCCCCCCCGCGCGCGTAAGTCGTTACGCGCCATAATAGTTACGCGCCATTGTAGTTGTGTCCCTATGTCCCACCTGTGAATATAGATAGATATATATATATGGTTTTAACTACGTAAAACTTGCGAATATACAACATTCTTTGCTGTCCCATTGTCTTTGCATATAAATAGATTGTCAGGTTTACCGACTCTTGAACATGCAACATATAATGGTCCATGGGAAAACAATCTGTATTCAGATCTATACCTCATGATTCTAATGATTGCCCTTGAGCTTTGTTGATGGTGATTGCTAATCGACCATTCCCTGTCCCGGTGTCCCGGTCGTCATTTACATCCCCCTGTTTCCCCCGGTGTCCCCGTTGTAGTTGTGTCCCTGTGTCCCGGTCGTCATTTATATTCCCTGTGTCCCGGGTCCCGGTCGTCATTTGTATCCCGGTGTCCCGGTCTGTATATACATTCGTTTTTTAGTTTTGTTTTTCTCCTTTATTTTTTTCCTTTTTTTTTCTTTTTTAGCTTATTTAGATTTTTAGATTTTTTAGTTTTTTTATTAGTTTTTAGTTTTTTTTTCTTTTTAGTTTTTTTGTCCCGGTCGTCATTTATATCCCCCTGTTTCCCCCGGTGTCCCCGTTGTAGTTGTGTCCCTGTGTCCCGGTCGTCATTTATATTCCCTGTGTCCTGGTCGTCATTTGTATCCCGGTGTACCGGAGTTGTGTCCCTGTGTCCCGGTCGTCATTTATATTCCCTGTGTCCCGGGTCCCGGTCGTCATTTGTATCCCGGTGTCCCGGTCTGTATATACATTCGTTTTTTAGTTTTGTTTTTCTCCTTTATTTTTTTCCTTTTTTTTTCTTTTTTAGCTTATTTAGATTTTTAGATTTTTTAGTTTTTTTATTAGTTTTTAGTTTTTTTTTCTTTTTAGTTTTTTTGTCCCGGTCGTCATTTATATCCCCCTGTTTCCCCCGGGTCGTCATTTATACTCCCTACCCCAACACCTAGTTGGTGGGGGCGCTTCGCGCCCCCCCCAAGCCCCCCCGCGCGCGTAAGTCGTTACGCGCCATAATAGTTACGCGCCATTGTAGTTGTGTCCCTATGTCCCACCTGTGAATATAGATATATATATATATATATGGTTTTAACTACGTAAAACTTGCGAATATACAACATTCTTTGCTGTCCCATTGTCTTTGCATATAAATAGATTGTCAGGTTATCCCCCTGTTTCCCCCGGTGTCCCCGTTGTAGTTGTGTCCCTGTGTCCCGGTCGTCATTTATATTCCCTGTGTCCCGGGTCCCGGTCATCATTTGTATCCCGGTGTCCCGGTCTGTATATACATTCGTTTTTTAGTTTTGTTTTTCTCCTTTATTTTTTTCCTTTTTTTTTCTTTTTTAGCTTATTTAGATTTTTAGATTTTTTAGTTTTTTTTATTAGTTTTTAGTTTTTATTTCTTTTTAGTTTTTTTGTCCCGGTCGTCATTTATATCCCCCTGTTTCCCCCGGTGTCCCCGTTGTAGTTGTGTCCCTGTGTCCCGGTCGTTATTTATATTCCCTGTGTCCCGGTCGTCATTTGTATCCCGGTGTACCGGTCTGTATATACATTCGTTTTTTAGTTTTGTTTTTCTCCTTTATTTTTTTCCTTTTTTTTTCTTTTTTAGTTTATTTAGATTTTTAGATTTTTTAGTTTTTTTATTAGTTTTTAGTTTTTTTTTCTTTTTAGTTTTTTTGTAGTTTTTACCTTCTTTTTAGTTTTGTTAATTTTTTTTTTTACTTGTGTCCTGGTCGTCATTTATACTCCCTGTGTCCCGGTGCTTTGTTGATTGCTAATCGAACATTCCTTTTGTCCTGGTCGCTTTCTCTTTGAGTGTCGTCATTTATTTTTTTCTTTTTTAGTTCTTTTAGTTTTTACCTTTTTTAGTTTTTTTTTAGTTTTTAGTTTTTTTAGTTTTTTACCTTTTTTTAGTTTTTTTAGTTTTTTAGCTTTTTTATTTTTTTTATTAGTTTTTAGTTTTTTTGTAGTTTTTGCCTTTTTTTTTAGTTTTTTGTCCTGGTCGCTTTCTCTTTGAGTGTCGTCATTTATTAGTTTTTTCCTTTTTTTTTTTAGTTTTTTATTGGTTTTTACCTTTATTTTAGCTTATTTTTCAGTTTTTTCCTTTTTTTTATTTTTTTTTTATTTTTTATTTTTTTTAGTTTTTTACCTTTTTTTAGTTTTTTTAGTTTTTTTAGTTTTTTAGCTTTTTTACTTTTTTTATTAGTTTTTAGTTTTTTTTTGTAGTTTTTGCCTTTTTTTAGTTTTTTCAGTTTTTTTTTTAGTTTTTTATTGGTTTTTACCTTTATAGTTTTTTTAGTTTTTTAGCTTTTTTATTTTTTTTATTAGTTTTTAGTTTTTTTTGTAGTTTTTGCCTTTTTTTAGTTTTTTCAGTTTTGACGTCACCTAATCCAGTTTTTTCAGGTGACGTCACCTGACACATCCATCCACACATCCATCCATCCATCCATCCACAGACAACTTATTTTTATATATATAGATATATATATATATATATATATATATATATATACTAGCTGTTGGGGTGGCGCTTCGCGCCACCCCAACACCTAGTTGGTGGGGGCGCTTCGCGCCCCCCCCCAAGCCCCCCCGCGCGCGTAAGTCGTTACGCGCCATAATAGTTACGCGCCATGATACGTCCCTATGTCCCATCTGTGAATATAGATATATATATATATATATATATATATATATATATATATATATATATATATATATATATATATATATATATATACATATATATATATATATATCTATCTATCTATATATATAAAAATAAGTTGTCTGTCTGTCTGTGGATGTGTGGATGGATGTGTCAGGTGACGTCACCTGAAAAAACTGGATCAGGTGACGTCAAAACTGAAAAAACTAAAAAAAGGCAAAAACTACAAAAAAAACTAAAAACTAATAAAAAAAATAAAAAAGCTAAAAAACTAAAAAAACTATAAAGGTAAAAACCAATAAAAAACTAAAAAAAAAACTGAAAAAACTAAAAAAAGGCAAAAACTACAAAAAAAAACTAAAAACTAATAAAAAAAGTAAAAAAGCTAAAAAACTAAAAAAACTAAAAAAAAACTAAAAAAAGGTAAAAAACTAAAAAAAATAAAAAATAAAAAAAAACTAAAAAAAAGGAAAAAAACTGAAAAATAAGCTAAAATAAAGGTAAAAACCAATAAAAAACTAAAAAAAAAAAGGAAAAAACTAATAAATGACGACACTCAAAGAGAAAGCGACCAGGACAAAAGGAATGTTCGATTAGCAATCAACAAAGCACAGGGACACAGGGAGCATAAATGACGACCAGGACATAAGTAAAAAAAAAAACTATCTATATATATAAAAATAAGTTGTCTGTGGATCGTGGATCAGGTGACGTCACCTGAAAAAACTGGATCAGGTGACGTCAAAACTGAAAAAACTAAAAAAAGGCAAAAACTACAAAAAAAACTAAAAACTAATAAAAAAAATAAAAAAGATAAAAAACTAAAAAAACTAAAAAAAGGCAAAAACTACAAAAAAAACTAAAAACTAATAAAAAAGCTAAAAAACTAAAAAAACTAAAAAAAAGGCAAAAACTGCAAAAAAAACTAAAAACTAATAAAAAAAAATAAAAAAGCTAAAAAACTAAAAAACTAAAAAAAAGGTAAAAAACTAAAAAAACTAAAAACTAAAAACAACTAAACAAAAGGAAAAAACTGAAAAATAAGCTAAAAAAAAGGTAAAAACCAATAAAAAACTAAAAAAAAACTGAAAAAACTAAAAAAGGCAAAAACTACAAAAAAACTAAAAACTAATAAAAAAAGTAAAAAAGCTAAAAAACTAAAAAAAACTGAAAAAACTAAAAAAACTAAAAAAAGGTAAAAAACTAAAAAAAAAAATAAAAAAAAACTAAAAAAAAGGAAAAAACTGAAAAATAAGCTAACATAAAGGTAAAAACCAATAAAAAACTAAAAAGAAAAAAAGGAAAAAACTAAAAAAAATTTTCATCTAAAAAACTAAAAAAAAACTAAAAAAGGTAAAAACTAAAAGAACTAAAAACCGGGACACAGGGACACAACTACAACGGGGACACCGGGGGAAACAGGGGGATATAAATGACGACCGGGACAAAAAAACTAAAAAGAAAAAAACAAACTAAAAACTAATAAAAAAACTAAAAAATCTAAAAATCTAAATAAGCTAAAAAAGAAAAAAAAGGAAAAAAATAAAGGAGAAAAACAAAACTAAAAAACGAATGTATATACAGACCGGGACACCGGGATACAAATGACGACCGGGACACAGGGAATATAAATGACGACCGGGACACAACTACAACGGGGACACCGGGGGAAACAGGGGGATGTAAATGACGACCGGGACACCGGGACATGGAATGGTCGATTAGCAATAACCATCAACAAAGCTCAAGGGCAATCATTAGAATCATGAGGTATAGATCTGAATACAGATTGTTTTCCCATGGACCATTATATGTTGCATGTTCAAGAGTCGGTAAACCTGACAATCTATTTATATGCAAAGACAATGGGACAGCAAAGAATGTTGTATATTCGCAAGTTTTACGTAGTTAAAACCATATATATATATCTATCTATATTCACAGGTGGGACATAGGGACACAACTACAATGCCGCGTAACTATTATGGCGCGTAACGACTTACGCGCGCGGGGGGGCTTGGGGGGGGCGCGAAGCGCCCCCACCAACTAGGTGTTGGGGTGGCGCGAAGCGCCACCCCATATATATATATATATATATAATGGTTTTAACTACGTAAAACTTGCGAATATACAACATTCTTTGCTGTCCCATTGTCTTTGCATATAAATAGATTGTCAGGTTTACCGACTCTTGAACATGCAACATATAATGGTCCATGGGAAAACAATCTGTATTCAGATCTATACCTCATGATTCTAATGATTGCCCTTGAGCTTTGTTGATGGTGATTGCTAATCGACCATTCCCTGTCCCGGTGTCCCGGTCGTCATTTACATCCCCCTGTTTCCCCCGGTGTCCCCGTTGTAGTTGTGTCCCTGTGTCCCGGTCGTCATTTATATTCCCTGTGTCCCGGTCGTCATTTGTATCCCGGTGTCCCGGTCTGTATATACATTCGTTTTTTAGTTTTGTTTTTCTCCTTTATTTTTTTCCTTTTTTTTCTTTTTTAGCTTATTTAGATTTTTAGATTTTTTAGTTTTTTTATTAGTTTTTAGTTTTTTTTCTTTTTAGTTTTTTTGTCCCGGTCGTCATTTATATCCCCCTGTTTCCCCCGGTGTCCCCGTTGTAGTTGTGTCCCTGTGTCCCGGTCGTCATTTATATTCCCTGTGTCCCGGTATTGGTTTTTTATATATATAGATAGTTTTTTTTTTTTACTTATGTCCTGGTCGTCATTTATACTCCCTGTGTCCCGGTGCTTTGTTGATTGCTAATCGAACATTCCTTTTGTCCTGGTCGCTTTCTCTTTGAGTTTCGTCATTTATTTTTTTCTTTTTTAGTTCTTTTAGTTTTTACCTTTTTTAGTTTATTTTAGTTTTTTAGATGAAAATTTTTTTTAGTTTTTTCCTTTTTTTCTTTTTAGTTTTTTATTGGTTTTTACCTTTATTTTAGCTTATTTTTCAGTTTTTTCCTTTTTTTTTAGTTTTTTTTTATTTTTTATTTTTTTTTAGTTTTTTACCTTTTTTAGTTTTTTTAGTTTTTTTAGTTTTTTAGCTTTTTTACTTTTTTTTATTAGTTTTAGTTTTTTTTGTAGTTTTTGCCTTTTTTTAGTTTTTTCAGTTTTTTTTTTAGTTTTTTATTGGTTTTTACCTTTATTTTAGCTTATTTTTCAGTTTTTTCCTTTTTTTTTAGTTTTTTTTAGTTTTTAGTTTTTTTAGTTTTTTACCTTTTTTTAGTTTTTTTAGTTTTTAGCTTTTTTATTTTTTTATTAGTTTTTAGTTTTTTTTGTAGTTTTTGCCTTTTTTTAGTTTTTTTAGTTTTTTAGCTTTTTTATTAGTTTTTAGTTTTTTTTGTAGTTTTTGCCTTTTTTTAGTTTTTTTAGTTTTTTAGCTTTTTTATTTTTTTTATTAGTTTTTAGTTTTTTTTGTAGTTTTTGCCTTTTTTAGTTTTTTCAGTTTTGACGTCACCTGATCCAGTTTTTTCAGGTGACGTCACCTGATCCATCCATCCACAGACAGACAACTTATTTTTATATATATAGATATATATATATATATATATATATATATATATATATATATATACTAGCTGTTGGGGTGGCGCTTCGCGCCACCCCAACACCTAGTTGGTGGGGGCGCTTCGCGCCCCCCCCAAGCCCCCCCGCGCGCGTAAGTCGTTACGCGCCATAATGGTTACGCGCCATTGTAGTTGTGTCCCTATGTCCCACCTGTGAATATAGATAGATATATATATATGGTTTTAACTACGTAAAACTTGCGAATATACAACATTCTTTGCTGTCCCATTGTCTTTGCATATAAATAGATTGTCAGGTTTACCGACTCTTGAACATGCAACATATAATGGTCCATGGGAAAACAATCTGTATTCAGATCTATACCTCATGATTCTAATGATTGCCCTTGAGCTTTGTTGATGGTGATTGCTAATCGACCATTCCCTGTCCCGGTGTCCCGGTCGTCATTTACATCCCCCTGTTTCCCCCGGTGTCCCCGTTGTAGTTGTGTCCCTGTGTCCCGGTCGTCATTTATATTCCCTGTGTCCCGGTCCCGGTCGTCATTTGTATCCCGGTGTCCCGGTCTGTATATACATTCGTTTTTTAGTTTTGTTTTTCTCCTTTATTTTTTTCCTTTTTTTTTCTTTTTTAGCTTATTTAGATTTTTAGATTTTTTAGTTTTTTTATTAGTTTTTAGTTTTTTTTTCTTTTTAGTTTTTTTGTCCCGGTCGTCATTTATATCCCCCTGTTTCCCCCGGTGTCCCCGTTGTAGTTGTGTCCCTGTGTCCCGGTCGTCATTTATATTCCCTCTGTCCCGGTCGTCATTTGTATCCCGGTGTACCGGTCTGTATATACATTCGTTTTTTAGTTTTGTTTTTCTCCTTTATTTTTTTCCTTTTTTTTTCTTTTTTAGTTTATTTAGATTTTTAGATTTTTTAGTTTTGTCCTGGTCGTCATTTATACTCCCTGTGTCCCGGTGCTTTGTTGATTGCTAATCGAACATTCCTTTTGTCCTGGTCGCTTTCTCTTTGAGTGTCGTCATTTATTTTTTTCTTTTTTAGTTCTTTTAGTTTTTACCTTTTTTTAGTTTTTTTTTAGTTTTTAGTTTTTTTAGTTTTTTACCTTTTTTTAGTTTTTTTAGTTTTTTTAGTTTTTTAGCTTTTTTATTTTTTTTATTAGTTTTTAGTTTTTTTGTAGTTTTTGCCTTTTTTTTAGTTTTTTTAGTTTTTTAGCTTTTTTATTAGTTTTTAGTTTTTTTTGTAGTTTTTGCCTTTTTTTAGTTTTTTTAGTTTTTTAGCTTTTTTATTTTTTTTATTAGTTTTTAGTTTTTTTTGTAGTTTTTGCCTTTTTTTTCTCTTTGAGTGTCGTCATTTATTAGTTTTTTCCTTTTTTTTTTAGTTTTTTATTGGTTTTTACCTTTATTTTAGCTTATTTTTCAGTTTTTTTCCTTTTTTTTAGTTTTTTTTTATTTTTTATTTTTTTTAGTTTTTTACCTTTTTTTAGTTTTTTTAGTTTTTTTAGTTTTTTAGCTTTTTTACTTTTTTTTATTAGTTTTTAGTTTTTTTTTGTAGTTTTTGCCTTTTTAGTTTTTTATTGGTTTTTACCTTTATAGTTTTTTTAGTTTTTTAGCTTTTTTATTTTTTTTATTAGTTTTTAGTTTTTTTTGTAGTTTTTGCCTTTTTTAGTTTTTTCAGTTTTGACGTCACCTGATCCAGTTTTTTCAGGTGACGTCACCTGACACATCCATCCACACATCCACAGACAGACAGACAACTTATTTTTATATATATAGATATATCTATATATATAAAAATAAGTTGTCTGTGGATGGATGGATGGATGGATGTGTGGATGGATGTGTCAGGTGACGTCACCTGAAAAAACTGGATTAGGTGACGTCAAAACTGAAAAAACTAAAAAAGGCAAAAACTACAAAAAAAACTAAAAACTAATAAAAAAAATAAAAAAGCTAAAAAACTAAAAAAACTATAAAGGTAAAAACCAATAAAAAACTAAAAAAAAAACTGAAAAAACTAAAAAAAGGCAAAAACTACAAAAAAAAACTAAAAACTAATAAAAAAAGTAAAAAAGCTAAAAAACTAAAAAAACTAAAAAAACTAAAAAAGGTAAAAAACTAAAAAAAATAAAAAATAAAAAAAAACTAAAAAAAGGAAAAAACTGAAAAATAAGCTAAAATAAAGGTAAAAACCAATAAAAAACTAAAAAAAAAAAGGAAAAAACTAATAAATGACGACACTCAAAGAGAAAGCGACCAGGACAAAAAACTAAAAAAAAGGCAAAAACTACAAAAAAACTAAAAACTAATAAAAAAAATAAAAAAGCTAAAAAACTAAAAAAACTAAAAAAAGGTAAAAAACTAAAAAAACTAAAAACTAAAAAAAAACTAAAAAAGGTAAAAACTAAAAGAACTAAAAAAGAAAAAATAAATGACGACACTCAAAGAGAAAGCGACCAGGACAAAAGGAATGTTCGATTAGCAATCAACAAAGCACCGGGACACAGGGAGTATAAATGACGACCAGGACACAAGTAAAAAAAAAAATTAACAAAACTAAAAAGAAGGTAAAAACTACAAAAAAACTAAAAAGAAAAAAAAACTAAAAACTAATAAAAAAACTAAAAAATCTAAAAATCTAAATAAACTAAAAAGAAAAAAAAAGGAAAAAAATAAAGGAGAAAAACAAAACTAAAAAACGAATGTATATACAGACCGGTACACCGGGATACAAATGACGACCGGGACACAGGGAATATAAATAACGACCGGGACACAGGGACACAACTACAACGGGGACACCGGGGGAAACAGGGGGATATAAATGACGACCGGGACAAAAAAACTAAAAAGAAATAAAAACTAAAAACTAATAAAAAAAACTAAAAAATCTAAAAATCTAAATAAGCTAAAAAAGAAAAAAAAAGGAAAAAAATAAAGGAGAAAAACAAAACTAAAAAACGAATGTATATACAGACCGGGACACCGGGATACAAATGATGACCGGGACCGGGACACAGGGAATATAAATGACGACCGGGACACAGGGACACAACTACAACGGGGACACCGGGGGAAACAGGGGGATAACCTGACAATCTATTTATATGCAAAGACAATGGGACAGCAAAGAATGTTGTATATTCGCAAGTTTTACGTAGTTAAAACCATATATATATATATATATCTATATTCACAGGTGGGACATAGGGACACAACTACAATGGCGCGTAACTATTATGGCGCGTAACGACTTACGCGCGCGGGGGGGCTTGGGGGGGGCGCGAAGCGCCCCCACCAACTAGGTGTTGGGGTGGCGCGAAGCGCCACCCCAACAGCTAGTATATATATATATATATATATATATATACTAGCTGTTGGGGTGGCGCTTCGCGCCACCCCAACACCTAGTTGGTGGGGGCGCTTCGCGCCCCCCCCAAGCCCCCCCGCGCGCGTAAGTCGTTACGCGCCATAATAGTTACGCGCCATTGTAGTTGTGTCCCTATGTCCCACCTGTGAATATAGATATATATATATATATGGTTTTAACTACGTAAAACTTGCGAATATACAACATTCTTTGCTGTCCCATTGTCTTTGCATATAAATAGATTGTCAGGTTATCCCCCTGTTTCCCCCGGTGTCCCCGTTGTAGTTGTGTCCCTGTGTCCCGGTCGTCATTTATATTCCCTGTGTCCCGGGTCCCGGTCATCATTTGTATCCCGGTGTCCCGGTCTGTATATACATTCGTTTTTTAGTTTTGTTTTTCTCCTTTATTTTTTTCCTTTTTTTTTTCTTTTTTAGCTTATTTAGATTTTTAGATTTTTTAGTTTTTTTTATTAGTTTTTAGTTTTTATTTCTTTTTAGTTTTTTTGTCCCGGTCGTCATTTATATCCCCCTGTTTCCCCCGGTGTCCCCGTTGTAGTTGTGTCCCTGTGTCCCGGTCGTTATTTATATTCCCTGTGTCCCGGTCGTCATTTGTATCCCGGTGTACCGGTCTGTATATACATTCGTTTTTTAGTTTTGTTTTTCTCCTTTATTTTTTTCCTTTTTTTTTCTTTTTTAGTTTATTTAGATTTTTAGATTTTTTAGTTTTTTTATTAGTTTTTAGTTTTTTTTTCTTTTTAGTTTTTTTGTAGTTTTTACCTTCTTTTTAGTTTTGTTAATTTTTTTTTTTACTTGTGTCCTGGTCGTCATTTATACTCCCTGTGTCCCGGTGCTTTGTTGATTGCTAATCGAACATTCCTTTTGTCCTGGTCGCTTTCTCTTTGAGTGTCGTCATTTATTTTTTTCTTTTTTAGTTCTTTTAGTTTTTACCTTTTTTAGTTTTTTTTTAGTTTTTAGTTTTTTTAGTTTTTTACCTTTTTTTAGTTTTTTTAGTTTTTTAGCTTTTTTATTTTTTTTATTAGTTTTTAGTTTTTTTGTAGTTTTTGCCTTTTTTTTTAGTTTTTTGTCCTGGTCGCTTTCTCTTTGAGTGTCGTCATTTATTAGTTTTTTCCTTTTTTTTTTTAGTTTTTTATTGGTTTTTACCTTTATTTTAGCTTATTTTTCAGTTTTTTCCTTTTTTTTAGTTTTTTTTTATTTTTTATTTTTTTTAGTTTTTTACCTTTTTTTAGTTTTTTTAGTTTTTTTAGTTTTTTAGCTTTTTTACTTTTTTTATTAGTTTTTAGTTTTTTTTTGTAGTTTTTGCCTTTTTTTAGTTTTTTCAGTTTTTTTTTTAGTTTTTTATTGGTTTTTACCTTTATAGTTTTTTTAGTTTTTTAGCTTTTTTATTTTTTTTATTAGTTTTTAGTTTTTTTTGTAGTTTTTGCCTTTTTTTAGTTTTTTCAGTTTTGACGTCACCTAATCCAGTTTTTTCAGGTGACGTCACCTGACACATCCATCCACACATCCATCCATCCATCCATCCACAGACAACTTATTTTTATATATATAGATATATATATATGGTTTTAACTACGTAAAACTTGCGAATATACAACATTCTTTGCTGTCCCATTGTCTTTGCATATAAATAGATTGTCAGGTTTACCGACTCTTGAACATGCAACATATAATGGTCCATGGGAAAACAATCTGTATTCAGATCTATACCTCATGATTCTAATGATTGCCCTTGAGCTTTGTTGATGGTGATTGCTAATCGAGCATTCCCTGTCCCGGTGTCCCGGTCGTCATTTACATCCCCCTGTTTCCCCCGGTGTCCCCGTTGTAGTTGTGTTTTCTCCTTTATTTTTTTCTTTTTTTTTTCTTTTTTAGCTTATTTAGATTTTCATATTTTTTAGTTTTTTTATTAGTTTTTAGTTTTTTTTTCTTTTTAGTTTTTTTGTCCCGGTCGTCATTTATATCCCCCTGTTTCCCCCGGTGTCCCCGTTGTAGTTGTGTCCCTGTGTCCCGGTCGTCATTTATATTCCCTGTGTCCCGGTCGTCATTTGTATCCCGGTGTACCGGTCTGTATATACATTCGTTTTTTAGTTTTGTTTTTCTCCTTTATTTTTTCCTTTTTTTTTTCTTTTTTAGTTTATTTAGATTTTTAGATTTTTTTGTTTTTTTATTAGTTTTTAGTTTTTTTTTCTTTTTAGTTTTTTTGTAGTTTTTACCTTCTTTTTAGTTTTGTTAATTTTTTTTTTTACTTATGTCCTGGTCGTCATTTATACTCCCTGTGTCCCGGTGCTTTGTTGATTGCTAATCGAACATTCCTTTTGTCCTGGTCACTTTCTCTTTGAGTGTCGTCATTTATTTTTTTCTTTTTTAGTTCTTTTAGTTTTTACCTTTTTTAGTTTTTTTTAGTTTTTTAGATGAAATTTTTTTTTAGTTTTTTCCTTTTTTTCTTTTTAGTTTTTTATTGGTTTTTACCTTTATGTTAGCTTATTTTTCAGTTTTTTTCCTTTTTTTTTAGTTTTTTTTATTTTTTATTTTTTTTAGTTTTTTACCTTTTTTTAGTTTTTTTAGTTTTTTTAGTTTTTTTAGTTTTTTAGCTTTTTTACTTTTTTTATTAGTTTTTAGTTTTTTTGTAGTTTTTGCCTTTTTTAGTTTTTTCAGTTTTTTTTTAGTTTTTTATTGGTTTTTACCTTTATTTTAGCTTATTTTTCAGTTTTTTCCTTTTTTTTAGTTTTTTTGCTTTTTTTTAGTTTTTTTAGTTTTTTAGCTTTTTTATTAGTTTTTAGTTTTTTTTGTAGTTTTTGCCTTTTTTTAGTTTTTTTAGGTTTTTAGCTTTTTTATTTTTTTTATTAGTTTTTAGTTTTTTTTGTAGTTTTTGCCTTTTTTTAGTTTTTTCAGTTTTTACGTCACCTGATCCAGTTTTTTCAGGTGACGTCACCTGATCCACGATCCACAGATCCACAGACAACTTATTTTTATATATATAGATAGTTTTTTTTTTTACTTATGTCCTGGTCGTCATTTATACTCCCTGTGTCCCGGTGCTTTGTTGATTGCTAATCGAACATTCCTTTTGTCCTGGTCGCTTTCTCTTTGAGTTTCGTCATTTATTTTTTTCTTTTTTAGTTCTTTTAGTTTTTACCTTTTTTAGTTTTTTTTAGTTTTTTAGATGAAAATTTTTTTTAGTTTTTTCCTTTTTTTCTTTTTAGTTTTTTATTGGTTGTTACCTTTATTTTAGCTTATTTTTCAGTTTTTTCCTTTTTTTTAGTTTTTTTTTATTTTTTATTTTTTTTTAGTTTTTTACCTTTTTTTAGTTTTTTTAGTTTTTTTAGTTTTTTAGCTTTTTTACTTTTTTTATTAGTTTTTAGTTTTTTTTTGTAGTTTTTGCCTTTTTTTAGTTTTTTCAGTTTTTTTTTTAGTTTTTTATTGGTTTTTTACCTTTATTTTAGCTTATTTTTCAGTTTTTTCCTTTTTTTTAGTTTTTTTTAGTTTTTAGTTTTTTTTAGTTTTTTACCTTTTTTTAGTTTTTTTAGTTTTTTTAGTTTTTTAGCTTTTTTATTTTTTTTATTAGTTTTTAGTTTTTTTTGTAGTTTTTGCCTTTTTTTAGTTTTTTTAGTTTTTTAGCTTTTTTATTAGTTTTTAGTTTTTTTTTGTAGTTTTTGCCTTTTTTTAGTTTTTTTAGTTTTTTAGCTTTTTTATTTTTTTTATTAGTTTTTAGTTTTTTTTGTAGTTTTTGCCTTTTTTTAGTTTTTTCAGTTTTGACGTCACCTGATCCAGTTTTTTCAGGTGACGTCACCTGATCCATCCACAGATCCACAGACAACTTATTTTTATATATATAGATAAGTTGTATG
>NC_088873.1:6542998-6600558 GCF_032884065.1 Artemia franciscana
AAAAACTTCGACCTTTTTCGACCCACTTAAGGAGACTATCGTACTCCTCACTAGGTACACTGAGGTATTAAAGTCTTTCAGTCCGCGTATTGTCTCTGGTCGATAGATCCTGGATTTGGTCAAGTAAGACCCTCATGATAAAGGTCTCGGCCACTTTCGCTAGGCATGGTGTTTGTGAACTAGGTATAAGTTCGTCACAGCTCTAAGGGTTGGTAACCTTCGGAATTATTCTAACGTAAGCTTTCTTCCAAACAGCTGGAAGATACAAAAGCAAGGTTTATCAGCACTGAGAGTGGTTTCGCAATAAAAGGGGCGTATTCTCGAATCAGTTTGGGTGGAAGTTCGTCTGGATAAGCTGAACAGTTTACTTCTCACCTTCATCAGGGTCTTATAGGTTGTCATCTCATCGATAAAACTTCACCTTCATCTGCACAGGAGTCAAGTATTTCAGACTTCCGGCTTGTGTGGGAGATGGAAATGAGGTCCAGATGCGGGTGAAATATTGATTAACCTCATTAGCAGTTGTGTAAGTTCCGTCAGGGTGGCTTATTTTTATGCTGTTATGAATGGACTTGGCCAGTGATTTGCTTGACCGCTCTGTGCCATTCCTGGGATTAGTGTGCCTAAGACTGTCCGAAAATTTCTCACCGCCGTAATCTTTCTTCGCACTTCTCGTGAGAGAGGTAATGTGATTTCGCAATTTTTTCGCATTTTGCAAATCTCCTTCTTGGAAAAGCTTGCACTTTTTTCGGATTAGTTTCTTGATTTGGGGGGTTATCCAGGGCTTATCACTTTCACATCTAGTGAAAGTCTTTTCAGGAAAAAACTCGAGGTATTTGGCATGGAGAATTTCATTGAACAGTTGGCATTTTTTATCGAGGCTTTTGTCTCCATACACTTCTGGAAAAGGGTAAGTAGCTACCCCATCGACCATAGGTGCAAATGCTGAATCAGTAAGCGCGGATACTTGACACGCTTAATTTTAGGCTTGGGTATTGAAGCGGCAGCTGATCAGAGCACAACGTTATGATCAGAACAGGCAAGCGGCCCAAGAGATTCAGGGGTTTGGTAATATGTCTCACAGTTGGTCAGGATTAAATTAAGTATGCTGCCAGATTCATGTGTTGGAAAATTTACAACCTGCTTGAGGGAAAGGCACGATGCTAGCCAGCTTTTCTTGGTTTGGTAAAGTCCCCAGCCAGAACAATGCAGGGTTTCCATAAAAAGCACGAAGGTGGTCGACAGTCTTTTGGAGATATGTGACAAGATCACGGCGGTTTTTAGCACTTTCAGGGTAGTAGATTGAAGCAAAGATGATGCATGAGTAAGCACGCCCGCATGGCCGATGGTTTGCACCAAACCCACACAGCCTCATGTTCTGTGCTTTCAAGTTCACGTAGCTCCGTCATTGAGATATCTTCACGTACGTAAGGGCTACTCCACCGCCTAGTCTCTGGTCACCAAGAGCTTGCCTTGTTCTGAGGTATAGGGCATAACCGGTGAGTCTTCCTGTCACTTCAGTCAGGTTCCAAGTTTCTGTTATGTCTGCGACAGAAACATTGTTCTGCCTTAATACTACATCGATCTCATCTATTTTATTGCAAAGAGAAGCTGCGTTACAGAGCAGGAATGTGGGAAAACGCTCTTTGCATTGGATGCGACGGGAGACAGAGTTGATAGACGAAGCATCCCACCACGCTCATCTTTTCAACTATTCTTAGGGGGAAAATGGGTTAGGCGAATGCATGGAAATAATTTCGGCTTGCAGGGCTGAAACCCCCAAAATTTTGCACAATTCTAGTTGTATTTTATTATTATTGCACTTCTGAGAACGGTCTGAATTTTTTTATCTATCTCAGGATTAGCCTTCATACAGGGTATTAGTTGCTCAAGCATTAGAACTTGTAAAGGTAGGCCTAAATATTTAAACAAATTTAATAGCCCATCCTTAATTTGAGCAGAATATTTTCCGTAAAATTTCCTACACCTAACTAACTGCTTTGCAAGACCGTAAAATGATACTAAAACTACAGTTCAAAATATTACACTCGTTGAAAATATTACAGGGTTAAGGGACCAGAGTAATAGCTGTGAAGGGAGTAGAAGGTGAATATGTTTGAGGATAAAAGGCGGGATGATAAATACAATTCTCAGATAAAAAAGAAAAGAACTTTTGAACAGGTAATCGTTCGAAAAACGCAGCATTTTGCTCATTGCTAGACTTTTTTTGGCTCGAATCCTGCGCTAATCTGTGCAATTTATTCAAAACCGCATGATTTTACCCATCATATAATCTTTCCTTGGAGAAAAAAGCTGTAGTAATTATACATTCATAAAATCCTATACCAAACCTTCCTTTTTAATACCTTAATGGCACAGCCTTTATAGAAAAAAAACTATAGCCTTGGATGTTTTAATGACTCTGGTTAAAATTTGTAATAAGTTTTCTATGTATTTTCAATTTCGCGATTCTTTTTATCAGCGAAAAATGGGTTACCCATGGGGCACCCCTTATCCGGGCTACTGGCAAATATTTATGTCGAGAACCTTGAAAGAGCAGTTGTAATTTCCCTCATTGATCGTGCCCTGAATATTGCTCCGATTCGAATATAGATGCAGAAATAAACTTTATCAGAGATATGCTTTTGGTAATGGATACCCCATTCCTTTTGTTAATAAGATAATTCACCGTAGAATAAAAAGAAATTCTTGTAAAATCGAAGAAGATATTTCACAATGTGAGGCTACTGATAAGCCCTCAAATATTGTCCATCTTCCGTATATCCCAAAAATCACAACAAAATTAAAAAAAAATATTTGCACAAAAAATGATCTGTACGTAGTTTTTACTATTAGTTTTAAAATCATTAATTTCTTAAATTCCGGTAAAGATAAAACCCCTAGTACTCGCCAAAGAGGGGTCTATCAAATATCCTGTGATTGTGGAAATTACTATGTCGGCAGGACCCATCAGAATCTAGAAAAAACGTTACAACAGCATAAAAAAGACATAGACAAGGTATTAATTTCAAATAGTTCTAACAACTCCTTTGATTCTGCTTTAGGTTGGCATATATTTAATAATCCGTCCTACACGATACTTTTTGAAAAATCTTAACTCATCAGTAATGATTTGGGGATAAACAGGTGGTTCGAGAATCAATCGAAATTAGTCTCAAAATAAATAATATATTTGTGTGTTTAATATTTGTATACTCAAATTTAATTAAAATGATATAACAAAATGTTTTAGTAAACCGATTTGTCAAACAGTTCGTGGTAACGAACTGTAGTAAGAAGCGACCCGCTCAATAATAAACGAAACTCTCAAAAACGAATTTTGATGCTAAAAAATACATCAAAAGAATGAAATTTTCATGCTGATTTAAAATATATATTGTTCATCAAATTTAGTCTTTGTCATCAAAAGTTACGACGCTGAGAAAATGCGCCTTTTTTATAAAATAGGAGAAACACCCCCTAAAAGTCATAGAATCTTAATCACAATCAAACCATCGTATCCATCACAAAAATCACACCATCGCATTCAGCGTATCAGAGAACCCTATAGCAAAAATTGCAAGCTCCTATCTACAAAAAATGTGGAATTTCGTATTTTGTTGCCAGAAGACAGATCACGGGTGCGTGTTTATTTGTTGTTTTTTTTGTTTTTTTCCCAGGGTCATCGTATTGACCAGTGGTCCTAGAATGTCACAAGAGGGCTCATTCTATGGAAATGAAAAGTTCTAGTGCCCTTTTTAAGTGACCAAGAAAATTGGAGGGCACCTAGCCCCCTCCCACGCTCATTTTTTCCCAAATTCAAAAGATCAAAATGTTGAGATAGCCATTTTGTTCCGCATGGTCGAAAACCATAAGATCTATGTCTTTGGGGATGAATTACTCGCCCACAGTCATTGGTGGAGGGCTGCATGTTACAAACTTGACCAGTGTTTACATACAGTAATGGTTATTGGGAAGTGTACAGACGTTTTCAGGAGGATTTATTTTTGTTTGGGGGTGGGGTTTGAGGGGAGGGTGCTATGTGGGAGGATCTTTCCTTGGAAGAATATGTCATGGGAAAGAGAAATTCAATGAAAAGGCTCGGATCTCCTAGCATTACTATAAAAAAAACAATGAAAAAATAAACATGAAAAGTTTTTTCAATTGGAAGTAAGGAGCAGAATAAAACTTAAGCGAACAGAGATTATTACGCATATGAGGGGCACTAAAAATACTTCAGCATAAAGAGCGAGGTATTTAGGAGGAAGTAAATACCTCGCTCTTTATGGTAAAGTATTTAGTAATTCAACTATTTATTCTACGGCCTTTCTGATTCAGTGGTCATTCTTAAAGAATTGGGACAAAACTTAAGATTTAGTGTAAAGAGCGATGTATTAACTAGGACAAACCCCTTATAACATAATAATAAAATAAAAATATAAAAGTTTGTTACGTAAGTTAATTCTTAAGTTACGTATATTTTTTACTAATAAAAATGTTCGCTAAAAATTAAAAGTTCTGGTTGCCTTTTTAAGTAATCGCAAAATTGGAGGTCAGCTAGGCCTCCTTCCCCACCCCTTATTCTCAAAATCGTCTGATCAAAACTAAGAGAAAACCATTTAGACAAAAAAGAATTAATATGCAATTTCATTTTGAAAATTTATGTGCAGAGAGCCAAAATCAAACATGCATTAATTCAAAAACGTTCAGAAATTAAATAAAAAAAAAAACTAGTTGTTTTAACTGAAAGTAAGGAGCGACATAAAAACTTAAAACGAACAAAAATTACTCCGTATATGAAATGGGTTGTCACCTCCGCAATCCCTTGCTCTTTACGCTAAAGTTTGACTATTTGCCACAATTCTACTTTTTAAAACAATTAAAAACTTTAGCGTAAAGAGTGAGGCGTTGAGGAGGGGACAAGCCATTTCATATACGGAGTAATTTTTGTTCGTTTTAAGTTTTAATGTCGCTCCTTACTTTCAGTTAAAAAAAACTAGTTTTTTTTATTTAATAATAGTATTCAACCTGCTACGAAAAGGCCTTTGAGACAGGCTACAAAAAATGCAAGGTTGGCTCTGAGAAATTGCATTCAATCACTTTGTTCTCTTTAGTTTGTATGAATTTATATTCTCACTTCATTTTAGTCAGTCCTGGTTGAAATTCGTTGAAGTAAGGATACTAGGGCTGTTTTTAAAAAAGTTTTTAAAAAAAACATTATTAGTTTTAATTCTCACAATTTAATGTAAGTTTATTTATATATACATATTTTCTCTCTCTTTCTCGTATTGTGCTGAAGACGGCCCTTGGAATAGGGCCAAAATATTCACAGAACTGATCTCCACTGTCTGAAAAGATTTTCCCTGTTGTTTCTACTTTGTATTTGTTTGAAAAGTATTTTATAAACATATGCAGTGAGGGTGGATAGAGAGCAAGGAAAACACGTTAAGATATTGAGACAGACTTGTTAAGATCATAAAATCAGATAAAAAGTCAAAACACTGACAAAAGCCTGAACAAGTATCGATTAGAAAAACAAAGATTCGAAAGAAAAGATTCAGTTTGATTTTGTGAAAACCTCCTTGTAACGACGCTTCATTTGGAAATAATTAAGAATCTAGTGGATAATGGGAAAGATTTATCTTTGACCACTAGTTGCTGATGTGTCACCATCGCAATGATAGATCAGAAGAGACTGGACGGGAATATTTTTTACTAGTTGTTGGGGTGGCGCTTCGCGCCACCCCAACACCTAGTTGGTGGGGCACTTCCCCCCCAAGCCCCCCGCGCGCGTAAGTCGTTACGCGCCATATTAGGTTTTTTTGTAGTTTTAACCTTTTTTAGTTTTTTTCTTCTTTTGTATAATGCTAAAGCAGGTTCAAACCTGGAGCCTCTCGGACCTAGAACCTGAAACATAACGCTTTACCAATTCAGTTACTTCGGCTGAATACATTCGTTTTGAGCAGCTTCCTCGGGTGTTGCCATTGTAGGTTCTTCAGTCATTTTACAATTAGAAATTTCTCTTTCAACGGTCTTCTTACAATTAAAAATTTGTCTTTGAACGATATTCTTAAATACCTGTGTCCTGGTCGTCATTTATATTCCCTGTGTCCCGGTCGTATTTGTGTCCCGGTATCCCAGTCTGTAATTTCTCTTTGAGTGTCCCGGTCGTTATTTATATTCCCTCTGTCCCGGTCGTCATTTGTGTCCGGTCTGTAATTTCTCTTGAGCGTTTTTCTTTTTAGTATTTTTTAGTTTTTTACATTTTTTCTTTTTTCAGTTTTCTTTTCTTCTTTATTTTTCAGCTTCACTATGAAATACATATCACCGAACCTTTGTTTTTTTAACTAAAATTCGGTAGGCATTGATGACCTTATCCAAGTCAAATCCCAAACCCAATCATCAGCCGTATCATTTTCAGTTTTGATATGTTTTGACTCTCGCTGTCCAGGTGGATCTTCATCTAACTACGCGGTTTTGCGTTCTTTAGCCTCAAGCCTGTTCCTTGCTGTCTTGTGATTCCTCGGCACGCTTTCTTTTCTGACTTTCTCTATCAGCAGCAAGTTTTTTGGCATAGACTCTTTGAGCATCTTCATCGGCTTTTGCCATTGTAAGTTCATCAGTCATTTTAAACTTAAACATTAATAGATTTCTGCGTGAACATATATGTCTTAATATCTTTAATGACGTCACCGTCATAGCAAAATGACGACAACTAACTTCATGACGTCAGTCGACACAGAAATATGACGTCACCTATATGACGTCACCTGACAGACAGACACACAGTCGGACAACTTATTTTTATATATATAGATTAATAGTCCTTACTACCCGCATTAGCCAGATATATAGTTGACTGATTATTTATTCTATAATTAAAGATTAAATAAAAAAACAATTTTTTTTAACTGAAAGTCAGGAGCGACATTAAAACTTAAAACAAACAGAAAATTTTCCGTGTATGAAAGGGGCTGTTCCTTCCTCCAACGCCCCGCTCTTTACGCTAAAGTTTGATTCTTTCTCTCAATTCTATTTTATAGAACAGTAAATAACTTTAGCGTAAAGAGCGGGACGTTGAGGAAGGAACAGCCCCTTTCATACATGGAGTAATTTCTGTTCGTTTTAAGTTTTAATGTCACTCCTTACTTTCAATTAAAAACAACTTGTTTTTTTATTTAATTTCTGAAGTTTTTCAACTAATGAATGTTTGATTTTGGCTCTCCGCAAATGAATAAATAAAACGAAATTTGTGCATTAATTTTTTTTTTGGCTAAATGGCTTTCTCTTAGTTTTGATCAGACGATTTTGAGAAAAAGGCCTAGTTTCCCTCCAATTTTTCGGTTACTTAAAAAAGCAACTAGAATTTTTAATTTTTAACGAACGTGTTTATTAGTAAAAAATATACGTAACTTAGAAAATAACTTACGTAGCGAACTTCTATATATATATATATATATATATATATATATATATATATATATCTATATATATAAAAATAAGTTGTCTGTGGATGTGTGGGTCTGTCTGTCGATTGACGTCATGTTTGTGTGTTGACTGACGTCATGGAGTTAGTTGTCGTCATTTTTGTTATGACGGTGACGTCATTAAAGATATTTAAGACATGCGTTCACGTAGAAATCTATTAATGTTTAACTGTAAAATGACTGATGAACTTACAATGGCAACAGCCGAGGAAGATACTCAAAGAGTCTATGCCAAAAAACTTGCTGCTGATAGAGAAAGTAAGAAAAGAAAGCGTGCTGAGGAATCAAAAGAACAGCAAGGAAACAGGCTTGAGGCTGATAGAGAAAGTAAGAAAAGAAAGCGTGCCGAGGAATCAAAAGAACAGCAAGGAAACAGGCTTGAGGCTGATAGAGAAAGAAAGAACAGAAAGCGTGCCGAGGAACTACCAGAGCAACGTGAAACCAGACTTGCTGCTAAAAGAGAAAGTGAAAAAAGAAGGCGTGCCGAGGAACTACCAGAGCAACATGAAACCAGACTTGCTGCTAAAAGAGAAAGTGAAAAAAGAAGGCATGCCGAGGAACTACCAGAGCAACATGAAACCAGACTTGCTGCTAAAAGAGAAAGTGAAAAAAGAAGGCGTGCCGAGGAATCACAAGAACAGCAAGAAATCAAGCTTGCTGCTGATAGAGAAAGTAAGAAAAGAAAGCGTGCCGAGGAATCAGAGCAACCTGGAAGTTATCGCCCGGCATTCAGGTACAGCCCAGTCGATGATTATAGCTTAAGTAGATGTGTTCAAATCGGGACTATGTCTAAAATTTGTCCCTATTGCAAGGCCTTGAAATTCAATGGTGAAACAATGGGAATGTGTTGCGCCTCAGGAAAAGTTAAACTTCCTCTATTGGCTGCACCACCAGAGCCATTGAAGACTTTCCTTACTGGAACTACGTCAGAATCTAAGCGTTTTTTGTCACAAATCAGAAAATATAACTCATGTTTCCAAATGACGTCGTTTGGAGCCCAAATCGAAAATACAGATCAATTTATGTCTACTTTCAAAGTAAAAGGGCAAATTTATCATAGAGCAGGGTCCCTTCTACCATTCTCAGGCGAGAATCATAAATTTTTACAATTGTACTTCATCAGTGATAGAAATTCTGAATTGAATGCACGTTGCGAAATTTCTCCCAACGTTGAAAGGACAATCGTTTCCCAATTGCAACATCTTTTCCACGAATATAATAATTTAGTGCGTCTGTTCAAAACAGCCATCGATTTGATGCCTACTGATACGCATAAAATTGTTATTTCCGCTGACAAAACGCCTCCTGGCCAACATGTGCGTGGATACAATGCTCCAACTATCGACGAAGTGGCAATTGTTATGGTCGGTGATCAGTTTTTACCTCGAGATATTATTCTTCATAAGCGGAACGCTCAGTTGTTAAGAATTGCTGAAACTCATCGATGCTACGATGCCCTACAATATCCTATCATTTTTTTGGGATGGAGCCGACGGCTATCACTTTAATATTAAATTGATGAATCCAGCCATTAACAAAGAAATGAATAAGAAATGCAGTGCAATGCATTATTATTCCTATAGACTAATGATTCGGCAGGATGAAGAAAATTATATTTTAAAATGCCGTCAATTGTTTCACCAATTCGTCGTTGATATGTATGCTAAAATTGAATCATAACGTTTGCTATATATCCGCCTAAATCAGACCAAGCTCCGCTCTGAACAATACATTCATTTGCGAGATGCAGTTATAAATGACGGTAATACCACAAACGTTGGAAGATTAACAATTTTAGCTTCGTCATATGCTGTCAGTCCCCGTTATATGCATGAATATGCTTGAAGATGCTATTGCGTATGTTCGTCTCTATGGTCGTCCAGATTTATTTATTAAATTTACATGTAATCAATCTTGGGACGAGATACTGCAGCTTTTACTTCAAGGACAATCGGCGGTTCATAGACATGACATTACGGCCCGTGTCTTCCGGCAAAAGTTGAAATCACTGATAAACTACATAGTAAATTTTGAAGTGTTTGGGTCAGTGCGATGCTGGATGTACTCAGTGGAATGGCAAAAACGAGGTTTGCCACACGCACATATACTAATCTGGCTACATAAAAAAATTACTTCGAATGAAATTGATGATGTGATTTCCGCTGAAATACCTGATGAAAATGTCGATAAGGGGTTACATGATATTATTGTAAAAAATATGATACATGGACCTTGCGGTGCACTGAACGAAAATTCACCATGTATGGCCAAAGGAAGGTGCACAAAGCAATATCCTCGACTTTTAGTATCCAACACAATTACTGGCAATGATGGTTACCCACAATATAGAAGAAGATCTACTGAAGATGGCGGTAAAACAGCAATAATAAAGAAGCGTAACGGTACCACCATCGAAGTAGATAACCAGTGGGTTGTTCCATATTCTCCATTATTATCAAAAACATTTAATGCACACATAAACGTTGAATACTGTAACTCCGTAAAGGCAATCAAATACATATGTAAATACGTCAACAAAGGCAGTGACATGGCAGTTTTTGGCTTGCAGCCCGAAATCAAAAATATCGACGAAATCGTACAATATCAGGCTGGAAGATACATAAGCAGTAATGAAGCTGTTTGGCGAATTCTTTCATTTCCGATACATGAACGTAGTCCAGCTGTTGTTCATTTAGCGGTACGTTTACAGAATGGTCAATGTGTTTATTTCTTGGAAACCAACGTGCAACAAAGAGCCCTGAATCCACCGGATACAAAGTTAACCGGTTTCTTTTCGCTTTGCAAAAATGATTCTTTTACAAAAAAACTGCTGTATACTGAAGTGCCTTCGTATTACACGTGGAATACTAAAAATAAAGTATTTGAACGTCGAAAACAGGGTAAGTCAGTCGACGGCCAACCTACCATCTTCAAAGATACCACGATAGGAAGACTCTACACCGTTCACCCCAATCAACATGAATGCTTCTTTCTACGCCTGCTTTTGGTGAATGTACCCGGTCCGACATCCTTTGAGTATTTGAGAACTGTAAACGGTACTATACATGACACTTACCGTAGTGCATGCCAAGCTCTGAATTTATTGGAGAATGACCAACACTGGGATAACTGCATCAATGACGCGCGCGAAACGTCAACTCCAAGTCAAATTCGTGCATTGTTTGGCATCATTTTAACAACTTGCTCTCCATCAGCTCCTACAGAGCTATGGGAAAAATATAAGTCAAAAATGTCCGAAGATATACTAGATCGAAAACAGTTAGAGACGTCAGATATGACTTTTGATTTTACATCAGAAATTTATAACTACACTTTAGTTATTATAGAAGATTTGTGCGTACGTATGGCAAACAAACCTCTTCAGGATTTGAGAATGCCTTCACCTAACCGTATCGCTGCTGTTTCGACATGTGTAGAATTGGATCTTGAACAAAGTTACACTACGAGTGATCTATTGTCGTATGTACAAAATAACATTTCCAAGTTAACGTCGGAACAAAAAGACATTTATGATACGATAATGCATTGTGTCGATAACAACGTTGGAGAAATTTTCTTTTTGGATGCGCCAGGAGGTACTGGTAAAACGTTTGTGATAAAACTGATTCTGGCATCAATTCGATCAAAAAATGATATAGCGTTGGCAATTGCGTCGTCCGGAATAGCCGCATCATTGCTGCCTGGTGGAAGAACTGCTCATTCCGCTTTGAAATTGCCTCTGAATTTGCATTTACAGAAACTCCCACGTGCAATATTTCCAAATCATCTGGGATGGGTAAAGTATTGCAGCAATGCAAACTTATTATTTGGGATGAGTGCACAATGGCACACAAAAAATCGCTCGAGGCTCTGGATCAATGCTTGAAAGATTTGCGAGGGAAGTCGAAACCCTTTGGCAGCACATTAATATTGCTTGCAGGAGATTTCTGGCAAACATTACCTATAATACCTAGATCAACTCCTGCAGACAAAATGAATGCTTGCCTGAAAAATTCTAATTTATGGGCACACGTAAAAACATTAAAATTAACTACAAATATGCGTGTCCGATTGCAAAACGATGACTCTGGTCAAACATTTTCAGATCAATTGCTGGCAATTGAAAACGGAAAGCTCCCAGTAGACTCAATTTCAGGACGTATACAATTACCTGCTGATTTCTGTAATTGAGTGACGTCCAAAAATGAATTGATTGAAAAAGTATTTCCGAATATTCTAAACAATTATAAAAATAATAAATGGCTAAGCGAAAGAGCGATTCTTGCACCCAAAAATATAGACGTCCACGAAATCAACAATATTGTTTTGACCAAGATTCGAGACCAGGCAGTCCTTTACAAGTCAGTCGATACAGTTTTGGAACCAAATGAAACGGTTAATTATCCATCTGAATTTTTAAATTCCGTGGATCTTTCAGGGTGTCCACCACACGTGCTACAACTAAAAATAGGCGTACCAATAATACTTTAAGAAATATCAACCCACCAAAGCTTTGCAATGGGACGCGACTTGCCGTAAAAAAAACAATGGAAAACTTAATAGAGGCTACAATCTTGACAGGGCCTTTTGAGGGTGAGGCTGTTCTTATTCCTCGCATTCCCATGATTCCAGCGGATCTGCCTTTTCAATTTAAAAGATTGCAATTCCCAATTCGATTTGCATTTGCAATCACCATTAACAAAGCTGAAGGTCAACCATTAGAAAAATGTGGTATAGATCTTAATACTGATTGTTTTTCCCATGGACAATTGTACGTTGCATGTTCGAGGGTCGGTAAACCTGACAATCTATTTATATGCAGCGACAATTGGACAGCGAAGAATGTTGTATATTCGCAAGTTTTATGCAGTTAATTTGTATTGTATCTATCTATCTATCTATCTATATAAAAACGAGTTGTGTGTATGCATGTTTGTTTGTTTGTAAAAAGAGCGTTTGTATATGACGTCATTATTAGTACATAAGGCTTTGTATATGCACAGACAATGGGAAAGCCAAGAATGTTGTATATTCGCAATTTTTACGTAGTTTGAAACACCTGTATAAATCTATCTATATTCACAGGTGGGACACAGGGACACAACTACAATGGCGCGTAACGACTTACGCGCGCGGGGGGGCTTGGGGGCGCGGAGCGCCCCACCAACTAGGTGTTGGGGTGGCGCTTAGCGCCACCCCAACAGCTAGTATGTATATAAATAAGTTGTTTGTCTATGTGTCTGTCTACTGACGTCATGTTTGTGTGTCGATTGACGTCATGTTTGTCGACTGAAGTCATTATAAGGATTGAGCTGTATGTCGTCATGAAGTTGTTTGTCGTCTGACGTCATGTTTGTCGGCTGACGAAATTACAGACCGGGACACCGGGACACAAATGACGACCGGGACACAGGGAATATAAATGACGACCGGGACACATCATATACCAATTCAAAAACGAATGTATTCAAGCCGAAGTAGCTGAGCTGGTAAAGCGTTATTTTCCAGGTCCGAGAGGTTCCAGGTTTGAACCTTGGCTTTAGCATTAATACAAAAGAAGAAAAAAAACTAAAAAAGGTTAAATACAAAAAAGAAAAAAAACTAAAAACGGTAAAAACTACAGAAAAACAAAAAAGAAAATACTAAAAAAACTAAAAAAGCTAAAAAACTAGAAAAAGGTAAAAAACTAAATAGTAAAGCTAAAAAACTAAAAAGGAAAAAAACTAAATACTAAAAAAGAAAAAAACTAAAAGAAAACGAAAAAAGGTAAAAACTACAAAAAAGAATTAAAAAAAAACAAAACAAAAACTAATAAAAAGAAACTAAAAAAACTAAAAACTGAAAAAGAAAAATAACTAAAAAAAATGAAAAAAACTGAAAAATAAAGGAGGAAAAGAAAACTAAAAACTGGGACACAGGGAATATAAATGACGACCGGGACACTCAAAGAGAAATTACAGACTGGGACACTGGGACACAAATGACGACCGGGATACTGGGAATATAAATGACGACCGGGACACAGGGACAAAACTACAAGGGGGGTGCCGGGGTCACAGGGGGATATATAAATGACGACGGGGACACAGGTAATGTTCGATTAGCAATCACCATCAACAAAGCTCAAGGGCAATCATTAGAATAATCAGGTAAAGGTCTGAATACGGATTGTTTTTCCCATGAACAAATTTATGTTGCATGTTCAAGAGTCGGTAAACCTGACAATCTATTTATATGCACAGACAATGGGACATCGAAGAATGTTGTATATTCGCAAGTTTTCCATAGTTAAAAACATATATATATATATATATATATACATCCTTTTCTCCTTTTGTCCCCCTTCTTTTTCTTTTTTTTTCTTTTTTTTAATGTGTTGGTGCTGTTGCATTGGTGATTGCTCTTTTCATTATAATAAAAATATATGAATACTAGCTGTTGGGGTGGCGCTTCGCGCCACCCCAACACCTAGTTGGTGAGGGCGCTTCGCGCCCCCCCATGTCCCTGTGTCCCACCTGTGAATATAGAAATATATATATATATATATATATATAATATATATATATATATTTATATATATATATATATATATATATATATATATATATATATATATATATATATATATATATATATATATATATATATATATATATATATATATATATATATATATATATATATTTATATATATATATATATATTTCTATATTCACAGGTGGGACACAGGGACATGGGGGGGCGCGAAGCGCCCTCACCAACTAGGTGTTGGGGTGGCGCGAAGCGCCACCCCAATAGCTAGTATTCATATATTTTTATTATAATGAAAAGAGCAATCACCAATGCAACAGCACCAACACATTAAAAAAAAGAAAAAAAAAGAAAAAGAAGGGGGACAAAAGGAGAAAAGGATGTATATGAGGGGGTTTGCTCCCTCATTAATACCTTTCTCTTTACACTAAAGCTTTAATTTTGTCCCAAATCCTTAAGATTGACCCCCTGAATCACAAAGGCTGTAGAATAAATAGTTGAAATTACTAAAAATACTTTAGCGTAAAGAGCGAGGTATTTAGGAAGAGATGAACCCCCCATATGCGTAATAATCTCTGTTCGTTTTAAGTTTTAATGCTGGTTTTTACTTTCGGTGGAAAAAACTTTTTCATATTTATTTTTTCATTGTTTTTTTTTAAAATAATGTTAGAAAATCCTGCGCCCCCTTCATGGAATTTCTCTTCTCCCATGACATATTACCCCAAGGGAAGATTTTCTCACGTAGTCTGTACCCCCCCCCCCCCCAACCGGAAAATCCCCTGAAAAAGACTGTACACTTCCAAATAACCATTACTGAAAGTAAACGCTGGTCAAAGTTTGTAACTTGCAGCCCCTTCCCCGGGGACTGAGGGGGAATAAGTCAGTTTTTTCACTGTTTTAAAATGTAGAGTTAATAGAAAGAGTCAAACTTTAGCGTAAAGAGCGGGGCGTTGAGAAAGAAAAGCCCCTTTCATATACGGAATAATTTCTGTTCGTTTTAAGTTTTAATGTCGCTCCTTACTTTCATTTAAAGAACTTGTTTTTTTTTATTTAATCACGAAAAGGTAGTCCAACTGAGTGATGTCAGCATAAGCTCAAACGGGTATGACTCATGCATTGAATCTGGTGAATGAAATTTTCTGTACAATAGACTTTAGTGAAATGGCAGCTCTCTTAGGGATGGATTTGTTTCAATTGAAAACGTTTTTGTTCATCAAAAACTTGAAATTACCACCTATGAAACTTACCAGTAAGTTTGACCTAACACCTACCATTACCGGGTAAGTTACCCAGTGGTAACTTACCGTGTGGTAACTTATGTCTTGCACACAAGTAAGTATCCTTGAAGAAATGTTCTAACATGGAAACTTTTGGAGTCGTAAACATGGCATTATTATGATTATTGTTTTTATACAGATCTGATACCTTTTCTGGATAGGATATGGGCTGATTTTCTATTCAGTTTATTGGGACAAAATTAATTTTCACATCTTGTTTTAATCTAAATAAGGTTCTTTAGTTGAAATATGAGTAAAGAGCAGAATATTTTTTTTATGTATTCCCTTCATAACCAATTATTTTGAATTTAGCTTGTTGTTAGTCAAATTAAACAGATTGTGGCAACGAACTGTAAGTAAGAGCGACTTGGACCAATAGTGACCAAAAATCTAAAACTCGCGATTTTGATAACAATGGATAAATCAAAAGCATTGGCTTTTTATTTCAATTAAAATTGACTACCATTTTGATCTTTTAGCTAGAGTATAAATACTGTTTTAAAAAAAGGATACAACCATATCTCTTTAACCTTAATATTTAGATTTAGCCGATTTGTAAGTTTAATATTATCCATCAAAGCTACGAACCAGTGAAAATTTGTCTGATTTTGCGAAAAAAGGGGAAATACCAACAAAAATGCAAGTGATCCTTATGGAAAACACACCGTTAGATTCAGCATATCCGAGAACCTCGCTGTAGAGGTTTCATGGTCCTACATACGCAAATTTGGAATTTTGTATTTTTACTGGAAGAGAATTCAAGGATGCGTCGTGTTCGTTTTTTTCTTTATTTTTCCTGGTGTAATTGTATCAAACCGTCGGTTTTGGAAAATCGAGAGTGAGCTCATTCGGACGGAAATCAAAAGTTGTAATGCCTTTTTTAAGCGACCAAACGTAATCTACCACGGAAAAGTGGCGTTTTCTGCCATTTTGTGGCACCCAACCCCGAATTTTATCCCAAAGAGGGCCACGTTGATGACGAATACAAACTTGTACATAACCACTCAATTTAAAAGCATTGATATACGAATTATTGAGCTTCCCAGTTGTAGAGAAAGTAATGTTGCGACGGTGGCGTATTCGTTTCTGAAAAGTCACGGAGTCCATACAAAACAAATGGTCAATATGGAGAATTATCTTGATGCTCGATTGAGCTGAGCTGATTCTTTTGATTTCTCAAGAAATTATGTTATCAGGGAAGAAGAAAAAAAAAAGAAAAAAGGACACGTCAGTACTACCTATGAAAGAAAAAAGAAAAAAAGGTTTCTATTTTTGTTCAAGATGGGAGCCTGTAGCTTTCAACAATTGAATTTTTGATAACGAAGATTCCAATTTCGATTCAATCTTCATTTCGATCCAATATCCTTTTCGAGGGTTTTCACGCTACATTTTAAAAATTCACATAAAATTGTTTCCGCGACATACTTTTACCATCAAGATTAAGCGGAATAACAGATAACCTTTTTGAATCAGTTTAAAATGGCAATGTTATTTCATATAAGTTCTTTAAAAAAGATTTTTAGCATTAATGGTTACTATGGGCTGTGGTTCGTTCTTTATTATATTTTAGCTATTGCTGCAACCGTGATTCATTTTCCGACACAAAAAAGATTTCTTTTTCAGATTTCTTGCATCATACATTAAGACTATATTCAAAATTTGCGCGTTTTTAATTTTCCATTTCTTATCAATAAAAGAATACAGACAAATAAACAAAGACATGCCAAAAAAAGATACGAGGAGAGAAATTACTACAAGACTGAAAAAAAAACATTATAGTTAATTCTATATTCAGATGGGCGAAAAAAAATTCTGAATAAATACCAAATTTGGATTTGAACTTATTTGTGATGCTCATGTTTTGAGACATACCCGCACTAATAGCACTCAGGAGCTTCATCATTTCTGAAATATCTTTGGAAATCTTCTCTATGGATTTCTCACTTACCTTTGCAACATCATCCCTCATTGATTTTTGACTCTTTACAGAGAACCATGCATACAAAGTAGAGCAGATTTTTTTTACGTAAAACCAATTTCGTATCCCTAAGAACTTTACTACTAAACCTTTAGGTGTAGAACCCCCTTAAAAAAGACAAAAAGTAAGCCTTTCCAACGCTCCCTTAAGTTTTCAATTTGATCATTTGAGCCGTTTCCGAGATATTGCGTGAACTCTATTTTCACAACCTGGCGAGCCATAATGTCTTCTTATTTACCTAACACTAATATTTCATTAACTTAACTGTATATAGATATTAAGTTCCATAGGGGCTTGTATTGCTGGCTGTTTAGGTAGATCTGAAACATTTATTTCTGCCCTCTCCTCTCTCCAGAAGCAAAAACTGAAGCCCCTTACAGCCCCCACAAAATAGATAATTATTTTCAGCAACACTAGCTTTCGCATCAGTAGAGCCTGATTGTCTTATCAGTTACTGGCTGATAGACACTTCATGGACACTATAGATACTACAGTACCTATAGATACTTAGATACGACATCTATATATATAAAAATAAGTTGTTTGTTTGTGTGTCTGTCTGTCTGTCCGCATACGAAGTCTGAATTATTTCATCACTAGCTGTTGGGGTGGCGCTTCGCACCGCCCCAACACCTAGTTGGTGGGGGCGCTTCGCGCCCCCCAAGCCCCCCGCGCACGTAAGTCGTTACGCGCCACATTAGTTACGCGCCATTGTAGTTGTGTCCCTGTGTCCCACCTGTGAATATATATATATATATATATATATATATATATATATATATATATATATATATATATATATATATATATATATATATATACTAGCTGTTGGGGTGGCGCTTCGCGCCACCCCAACACCTAGTTGGTGGGGGCGCTTCGCGCCCCCCCCAAGCCCCCCCGCGCGCGTAAGTCGTTACGCGCCATAATAGTTACGCGCCATTGTAGTTGTGTCCCTATGTCCCACCTGTGAATATAGATATATATATATATATATGGTTTTAACTACGTAAAACTTGCGAATATACAACATTCTTTGCTGTCCCATTGTCTTTGCATATAAATAGATTGTCAGGTTTACCGACTCTTGAACATGCAACATATAATGGTCCATGGGAAAACAATCTGTATTCAGATCTATACCTCATGATTCTAATGATTGCCCTTGAGCTTTGTTGATGGTGATTGCTAATCGACCATTCCCTGTCCCGGTGTCCCGGTCGTCATTTACATCCCCCTGTTTCCCCCGGTGTCCCCGTTGTAGTTGTGTCCCTGTGTCCCGGTCGTCATTTATATTCCCTGTGTCCCGGGTCCCGGTCATCATTTGTATCCCGGTGTCCCGGTCTGTATATACATTCGTTTTTTAGTTTTGTTTTTCTCCTTTATTTTTTTCCTTTTTTTTTCTTTTTTAGCTTATTTAGATTTTTAGATTTTTTAGTTTTTTTTATTAGTTTTTAGTTTTTATTTCTTTTTAGTTTTTTTGTCCCGGTCGTCATTTATATCCCCCTGTTTCCCCCGGTGTCCCCGTTGTAGTTGTGTCCCTGTGTCCCGGTCGTTATTTATATTCCCTGTGTCCCGGTCGTCATTTGTATCCCGGTGTACCGGTCTGTATATACATTCGTTTTTTAGTTTTGTTTTTCTCCTTTATTTTTTTCCTTTTTTTTTCTTTTTTAGTTTATTTAGATTTTTAGATTTTTTAGTTTTTTTATTAGTTTTTAGTTTTTTTTTCTTTTTAGTTTTTTTGTAGTTTTTACCTTCTTTTTAGTTTTGTTAATTTTTTTTTTTACTTGTGTCCTGGTCGTCATTTATACTCCCTGTGTCCCGGTGCTTTGTTGATTGCTAATCGAACATTCCTTTTGTCCTGGTCGCTTTCTCTTTGAGTGTCGTCATTTATTAGTTTTTTCCTTTTTTTTTTAGTTTTTTATTGGTTTTTACCTTTATTTTAGCTTATTTTTCAGTTTTTTCCTTTTTTTTAGTTTTTTTTTATTTTTTATTTTTTTTAGTTTTTTACCTTTTTTTAGTTTTTATAGTTTTTTTAGTTTTTTAGCTTTTTTACTTTTTTTATTAGTTTTTAGTTTTTTTTTGTAGTTTTTGCCTTTTTTTAGTTTTTTCAGTTTTTTTTTTAGTTTTTTATTGGTTTTTACCTTTATAGTTTTTTTAGTTTTTTAGCTTTTTTATTTTTTTTATTAGTTTTTAGTTTTTTTTGTAGTTTTTGCCTTTTTTTAGTTTTTTCAGTTTTGACGTCACCTAATCCAGTTTTTTCAGGTGACGTCACCTGACACATCCATCCATCCATCCATCCATCCATCCACAGACAGACAACTTATTTTTATATATATAGATATATATATATATATATATATATATATATATATATATATATAACTTGCGAATAACTTGCGAATATACAACATTCTGCGCTGTCCCATTGTCTGTGCATGTAAATAGATTGTCAGGTTTACCGACTCTTGAACATGCAACATATAATTCTCAATGGGCAAAACAATCCGTATTCAGATTTATACCTCAAGAGTCTAATGATTGCCCTTGAGCTTTGTAGATGGTGATTGCTAATCGAACATTCCCTGTGTCCCCGTCGTCATTTATATATCACCCTGTGCCCCCGGCGTCCCGGGGGGCACTTTTTTGGCACCTTTTTAGTTTATTTTTTGGTTTTTACTTTTTTTTTAGTTTTTTTTTCTTTTTTCTTCCCTGTGTCCCGGTCGTCATTTGTGTCCCGGTGTCCCAGTCTGTAATCTCTCTTTGAGTGTCCCAGTCGTCATTTATATTCCCTGTGTCCTGGTGTCCCGGTCTGTATATGCATTCGTTTTTGAATTGATCTTTTTTTTAGTTTTTAGTTTTTTACTTTTTTTTAGTTTTTTTTTAGTTATACCTCATGATTCTAATGATTGTCCTTGAGCTTTGATGGTGAGTTGATGGTGATTGCTAATCTAACATTCCCTGTGCCCCTGTCGTCATTTATATATCCCCCTGTATTCAGGGGGATGAACCTCTCATTCTTCTTTTGTATTCTTCTTTTGTATACAGGGTTGAACCTCTCAGATCTACAACCTGAAACATAACGCTCTACCAATATTAGTTACGCGCCATTGTAGTTGTGTCCCTGTGTCTTTTAATTATTGGTTTTTACTTTTTTTTTAGCTTTTTTAGTTTTTTTCTTTTTTCTTTTTAGTTTTTTTCTTTTCAATTTTTATTTATTTTTTTTTTTATTAGTTTTTAGTTTTTCTTTCGTTTTAGTTTTTTTTTTAGTTTTCTTTAGGTTTTAGTTTTGTAGTTTTTACGTTTTTTTAGTTTTTTTCTTTTTTAGTTTTTTAGTTTTTTACTTATTAGTTTTTTTTAGTATTCTAGCTTTTTTAGTTTTTTTTAGTTTTTTTCCTTTTTAGTTTTTTTTTGTAGTTTTTACCTTTTTTAGTTTTTTTCTTCTTTTGTATTCAAGGTTCGAACCTGGAATCTCTCGAACCTAGAACCTTGAACATACCGCGTTACCAACTCAGCTACATCAGCTTGTATACTTTCGTTTTTGAACTGGTATATGATGAAATAATTCAGACGTCATATGCGGACAGACAGACAGACATAACCCACTTGTTTCATTTACTATTGAGCCGCGTTACCTCTAAATAAAGGATCGATATACGATACACATAATTATATCAAGAACGATCTCTAATCCATAGCAACTTCAATATTAAAATAAATGATCATTTGGACGATGATATAACACTATTATATTTGTAAGATCTCCTTTTAATGTTTCACCAGGCATATTTTAAAAAATTGGTAATTTCATAAATATTTAAATAAACATTGAAAACTAGATATTCTCCCAGGTCTATTTACAAGCTAAGAAATTTTTAGCAGAAATTACTCAGCTAAGGATCAAGCAAAGAATGTTTCACTTTAAAGACAGATGAAAAAACACAATAAAACATCCGTCGATTCAGAAAAATATTTAGATCTCTATTTAAAGAAATGGTTTGGAAAGATACAAAACTTCTTGAAGCACTTTGTGTTGATATGGAATTGGAAGTATTAGTGCGAAAATGTACAAATAGCAATGAAATGTCTGAGCTGACTCATATTTTACCAATGGAGGAAACAGCTGCAAAGACAAAATTTTCGAAGAAAAATACTGAGCTGAATAAGATAATTAAAAAAGAATATGAAATTGATATGCAGAAAATAGCGTCACAGACAAAAATTTCAAAGAAAAATGCTGAGTTGGTATTGTCTATAATTAAAAAAAGATTAAAAAGTAATAAGCTGGAAAAAATCACTAATTCTCTACATATGCTAATATATCTTATAAGAAACGGGGGTGAGATTTTTCAAGCAGCACTCTATGAAATGCTTCAAGACCTACTGGGTATTTTGAATCACCACAAAATCAAGAAGCTTCTAACAGGAAGAACCGAGACATATAAGTCAAATTTCTATCAGCTCTTGAATTGTGTGACACATGAATGTTTAAAGGCTCATCTAGATGCCAAGTAAGCTCTAGAAATCACGTACATAAACAAAATTTGTCTTGATCTACAGCCTCCCACCTTGAACAAAAATGGAATCCTTTTTTTCTTTTTTTATTTCATAGGTAGTACTGATGTGTCCTTTTTTCTTTTTTACAATAATAAAAATCGAAAACTTGAATTACGGAATTGTCAAAAGATAAAAATCAAACTTTAAGAACTATAAAGGTAAAAAGGCTCATGAGCGTTCTCTCAAAAATAGTTCACAAATTTGAAAATAATGTTCATGTCTATATATTTTGATGTCTATGTCCGTTTCTAATTCTGTGTTTATGTCTGAGTTTATGTCTTTGTCCATGTCTATACTTATGTCTCTGTCTATAGACAAAAACATAGACATAGACATAGACATAGACAGGGACAAAGATACAATCAGACGTAGATACAAAAATAGACACTGACATGGACATAAACATAGACATAGACATTGACCTAGACATAGGCAAAGACGAAGACATAGACATAAGTATATAGACATAAACACAGACATAGATATAAACATAAACTTAGACATAGCATAGACACAGAAATTACCTTAAATTACCTTAAATCGCATTTACAGCGAGATAAGGTGGATGCGATAATACAAGTAGACTTAAACATACACAAAATCATGGACATAGACGGAGACATAGACATTGACACAGACATACACATAGACATGGAAATAGACATAAACATAGACTTAGACATAGTATAGACATAAAAATCTAAGTAAACTTAGCCATAGACAAAATTATGGACATAAACCGAAACTTGCACATTGACATAGACATCGACATAGACATACACATAGACACGGACATAGATATAAATATAGACATATACATAGACAAAGGCATTGTCAAAGAATAGACATAGACATATACATAGACTTAGAGATAGACAAAAGAACAGACATTGACATAGGCATAGACATAGATATAAACATAGATACAGACATAGACATAAGAACAGACTTTGTTTAGGCATAGACATAGACATGGAAATAGACATAGATAAAGAGATAGATACAGACATAGATATAGACATAGACATGGACATGGTCACAGACAAAGACACAGACATAGGCATAGACATAGACAGGGACATAGAAAAAAACAGAGGCATAGACATACACTTACACATAGACATAGACATAGCCATACTCATAGACAAAGACATAGGAATAGATGTAGATACAAAAATAGACATAGAAATTGACATAAACATAGACATTGACATTGACATGGGAAAGGGCAAAGACAAAGACATAGGCATAAATATAGACATAAACATAGACATAGATATAAACATAGACATAAGCAGAGAAATAGATTTAGACATAGTAGAGACATAAAAATAGAAGTAGACTTAGACATATACAAAATCAGGGACATAGACCGAGACATAGACGTCGACATAGACATGGACATAGACATAGATATAAACATAGACATAGACTTAAACATAGCACAGACATGGATATAGAAGTAGACATAGACAAAAACATGGACATAGATATAGACATAGACATAGAAATAGTCATAGTCATGGAATTAGAATAGACATAGACATAGACATAAAAATTAATTTATAGACGTAAGAACAGACGTAGGCATAGAAATAGACATTGACACAAATATAAAAATAAACACAGACATAGACGTAGACATGGACAAAGACATAGACACTATCATAGACATAGACATACAAATAGACATAGGCATTGATATAGATATAAACATAGACATGAATATAGACACAGACATAAACATAGACATAGATATAGACAGTGACAAAGACATAGGCATAGGCATATATATAGACATAGACAAAGTCATAGGCAAATACATAGACAAAGACATAGAAATAAATATAGACATAAACATAGACATAAACATAGACATACACAATTATACAGACATAGACATGCACATACACATAGACATAGGCATAGACCTAGACATAGACCTATACATAGACATTAAAGATTAGTTACACCCGTAGCTGTTGGATTAGTTGTACCTGCTACTGTTGGCTTTCTTGTACCTGTATCTCTTGGTTTAGTTTTAACTGCAGCTGTTTGCTAAGTTGTACAGGTAGTTGCGGGCTTTTGTTATCTTGTTACTATAGACTGTAGGTTGCTTCTTATTTAAATCAGACCAAAATTTGTTTATGTAGGTGATTTCTCGAGGGTACTTGGCATCTAGAGCCAAATATCTGCGACGAATTTTGATGTTTCCGTTAAGTTGTTATTTATCGTATGAGCCTTTAAACATTTACATATCATTTTAAGGACACGACTAGAGAAATCTAACTTATAACTCTCTGTTTCTCCCATTTAGAAGCTTATTGAGTTTGTTGTGATTCAAATTACCCAGTAATTCTAGAAGCCTTTTATAGAGTGATACTTGAAAAATCTCGCCCCCATTGTCTATAAGATATATAAGCATATCTAAAGATTTGGAGATTTTTCTAATCTTATTACTTTTTAATATTTTTTCAATTATCGAGAATAGCAGCTCAATATTTTTCTTTGAAATTTTGGTCTTTGAAGCTATTTCTAGCTTTTCAATTGGCTCCATCTGAGTCCAGTTAGACGTGTCACAGTTATTTGTATAGATTCGCACTAGTATTTCCAATTTCACATACTCTCTCTCAACACAAAATTATTAAAAAAGTTTTGTATCTTTGCTAACCATTTTTGTTAATAGATATACATATATATATTTATACTAGCTGTTGGGGTGGCGCTTCGCGCCACCCCAAAACCTAGTTGGTGTGGGCGCTTCGTGCCCCCAAGCCCCCTCACGCGCGTAAGTCGTTACGCGCCATTGTAGTTGTGTCCCTGTGTCCCACCTGTGAATATATATATATATATATATATATATATATATATATATATATATATATATATATATATATATATATATATATATATATATATATATATATATTTATATATATATATATATATATATATATATATATATATATATATATATATATAAATATATATATATATTTATTATACTTATTGCTAAAGGGAGGGATATATTAACAGGGTAAGCTTGTTTTGGTTTTACTTGGTTGTTTTACATTTGCTGTTTTTTTTTTCTTTCATAGGCATATATTTTGAGGGTGATACCTGACGCGGGGATGCCATGGATATTCTGTGGTAGCCACAACACTGTGCTGGGTAGATAATTTAGAGTGGCGAAACCCTATATAGGCCAGTGTATTCTCCTGATGAGCCCTTATGTTGGGTGTTGCCTCTGAATTATTTGTCTATATTATTTTTTCTATTGTTTGGTAAATGACGACTTATACTTATTGACAACATGACTGCCTGTCCGTGGATTATTCTTTATGGTTGATTGTGTGTGGCTATGCTGTTTGACCTATGTGATTGTATGGATGAGTAGGGTTAAGGCCTCATTCAAGTGCTTGTCTATATTAATCACTAATTTTAGGAATTGGTTTTTTTTTTTTTGTGTGTGTGTGTGTGTTTGTGCTGTTGCATTGGTGATTTCTCTTTTCATGATATATATATATATATATATATATATATATATATATATATATATATATATATATATATATATATATATATATATATATATATATATATATATATATATATACTAGCTGTTGGGGTGGATCTTCCCCCCCCAAGCCCTTCCGCCTGCGTAAGTCGTTACGCGCTATATTAGTTACGCGCCATTGTAGTTGTGTCCCTGTGTCCCACCTGTGAATATAGATAGATATATATATATTTTTAACTACGTAAAACTTGCGAATATACAACATTCTTTGCTGTCCCATTGTCTGTCCATATAGATAGGTTGTCAGGTTTACCAACTCTTGAACAGGCAACATAATAATTGTCCATGGGAAAGCAATCCGTATTCAGATCTATACCGCATTTTCCTAACGATTGCCCTTGAGCTTTGTTGATGGTGATTGCTAATCGAACATTCCCTGTGTCCCCGTCGTCATTTATATATCCCCCTGTGCCCCCGGAGTCCCCGTTGTAGTTGCGTCCCTGTGTCCTGGTCGTCATTTATATTCCCTGTGTCCCGGTCGTCATTTGTGTCCCGGTATCCCAGTCTGTAATTTCTCTTTGAGTGTCCCGGTCGTCATTTATATTCCCTGTGTTCCGGTCGTCATTTGTGTCCCGGTGTCCCAGTCTGTAGTGTCATCTTATAATGACGTCATATACAAAGCCTTATATACTTATAATGACGTCAAATGCAAACCCACAAACAAAAAAACATGCATATACACAACTTATTTTTATAATATATATCTAAGGATTGGGGAGAAATCCCCCTCTTCTTAAACACCCCCCCCCCCACCCGCAACCTAAAAATCCCCCTGAAAACGTCTGTACACTTCCAAATGACCATTACTATACGTAAGCACTGGTCAAAGTTTGTAACTTGTAGCCCCTCCCACGGGGACTGTGGGAGAGTAAGTCGTCCCCAAAGACATAGTTATAAGGTTTTTCGACTACTCTATCTCAGAATTTTGATCTGGTGGCTTTGGGAAAATAATTAGCGTATGGTAATGATTAGCGTATTATGCTTAGGCTATTGGAGAGGGCTTCCGGTGATTTCATCTTTTTGACTGAGAATGGCAGTTTGTTCCAGATCCTGATGACCCGGGGTATGAACGAATGATAGTAAGAATTATATCTTGCAATCTTCATCTTCATATGCTCCAATTGCAGACTCGGCGATCTTGTGTTGCTTTGGGGATTTATTGGACCAAGCTTGTCTTTTACGTTCCCAAAAATCTCGTGAACTATCTTAAAGAGGGTTTTTAAGTCTAAAATCGTTCTTCTTGTCTCAAGTTTATGGAGAGTGTTTATTTATCTATGGATGTTCAAAATCAGAGTGTTATATGCAGCTTTGGCGATTCTGAGTTAAATTCAAAGTTCTCATGAATCAATTTTTTCAGAACAAACTTTTACCTTTAATATCAATGGAAAAAACAGTTACTATTGTCTGAATCAGCTTCAAATGGTATTTCTATCTCACTTGACAGATTTTTTTTTCAAAATGCGTTTTCCCTTATTGTTTACTGTTGGCCGGAGTTCATTTACTAAGTTGTGACGGATACTTCAACCCTCTTCACCAAGTACACCCATTGGTTCTGATTTAGGGACTGTTTGCCGATAGGTCCAATGCACGTATTCTTTACCTTCTACGGGATTGCCATGTAAGCTGCTAAATGTCTTGTAAATTCTTAAGATTCCGAATGCAATTGAGTCACGAGAAATCAAATTCCTGTGCTGATGCCTGATGCCCAAAACATGCATGTTCTTAGGCGAAAATTTACCCCTTTTCGTGAGTGGTCTTTCCGATCCATAAGGAGAGGTGATCTACCCCCATAACCCACCCTTAATCTTAAAAATTGTTTTTGGACTGAGCTTGCAGTATGGTTACTGAGGACGTTCGCCCCCGTGTTATTGCAAAATATCTTGATTTTAAAATTGAAGATTATATTCATATGCTTACCAGCACAAAGTTAGAAGGGGAAATGATGATTATTAGTGTGATAAAATTCTTCCCCCTCCCTAAAATTTAAATATTATGATCTACAAGATCATACCGAAAGTTGATATCCAATCAGATCGATTTGACATTTACAAAAAATTATAAATAAAATAGCTATTATTTTTTAGTCATCTCTTATGGTTATACCGGTTCCAGTACCCACTCATTCAACTCTAATGAGGAACCATCATAATGTAGGATTTTTGCAAGCATCTCTTGATCTTTGGGACCAGGCAGACCAAATGGTTTTCAGAACTCACTCTGAAGGTAAGTAAAAAATTTTGTTTTACTATTTTTTTTACGCTTTCAGTAAGTAACGATAAAACCACTGTTCTACTTTGCATTTTGTTTGTCATTTTAAACATTTATTTCATTGCTTGTCTTTTTCTTATATCTCGCTGTGTAAATCTTGAGATAGTAGCCAACTTGTTATATTAGGTTTTATTTTTATTGAAATTTTATTTGTTGTTCTTGTCCTTTAGTATTTTTGTTTGCATTATTCAATTCCCTTTTTTATTGTTTATATTCTCATTTTAGCTTAAAGCTATTAAAGTGAATAAATGGATTTTAATCTGCACACTTGGCCTATATCCTGTTAGAGAAAAGTCTATATAATTTTAAATTCATTACAGGAGAGAAGGTTTGCCCGGTTTCTCTCTGTTCTAGTCTTTTCTATTTACACTGCCAATCCAAGCGGAAAAGAAATATACATCAACGAATCGTTGTTTCCGGCAATTAATATTTAGAAATTTGCACACATGTAGGGTCGGGGGGGCCTTGTTTTTCTCTAATAGTATGTCTCCAACGGGGATTGTACAAATCTTAGTAACAGCCGTAAAGGGAAATACTTTCCGCCATTTTCGTTTGACCGCTATAAATCCTTATTATAGATAGAAATTAACTAAGGAACGAAATGTCAGAAATTACATAAAGAAAGAAAACGATTAAAAATTGGGTTTTTAAAGGTCAAATGAAAATACTGCGAAATAAGTGAATATTTCGAGAGAACAACCGCATGTCTTCTTCAGCGCGAACAAAATACTCTGATCAAGGAAAAGGCAAAAAACACGCGGAAAGCACAACATAACCTATGAAAAAAAAAAAAACAGTTAAAAATTAAATAAAATTCAATAAAAGATCAAAAATTCAAAGCATCAAAATCAAATACCTAACAACAATAAAGTGAGTATTCGCCAATATTGCCAGTTATTCGCCAAATTTTTTCTTTTATTTTTCAGTTTTTCGTTATTATCCGTTGGTGGCAGTTCATATTTGTATGGATTTTGTGCAAATCGCGGATATTGGCTATGGCAGGCCAATGTGGTATAAAAAATTATCTTTATCAGAAAAAATGACACTTGCCCCCCCTCCCCTGGATTCAAAAAAAACCTTGGCTCTCCTCCAAATTTTAGCGAAATGACGCCACTTATTGTCACTGCTAAAATATCCAAGCGCAAAAGATATATATCAACGAATTCTTGTTTCCAGTATGAATATTTTGAACTTGGCACATACGTGGGGGGGGGCTTGCTTTTTCTCTAATATTTTGTCACCAAGGGGGGTTTTACAGTCATTGGGAACAGTCGCAAAGTAAAATATTTTTCGACATTTTTGCTTGACTGCTGTTAATTTTTATCATTGGTATAAGTTCATTATGGAACAAAATTGCACTGTATATTTAAGTGACCCAGTTTACAACTTGTATTTCAAAACATATGTTTTATTTTAAGCTAATGAGTCAATTAACAAATCTAGGGATTTTAGTTTTGGCCATTGTTTCACGGATTTTGTAAAAATCCGCAATAACAGAGCTTTCAACATAATACTACTATTCCTATTCCTGCTGGTAAAACTTAATACTACTACTATTCCTGCTGGTAAAACTTAATACTACTACTATTCCTGCTGGTAAAACTTATCATAGAACAAAGATGCTAGCGGACATAACACTGTAAAGCTAAGTCAGTTCGTTGATTATCTTAGCTCAAACAAAATTATATTAGATAAAACTGCGCTTTTTTTTTTCTCTTGAAAATAATTATTTGTCAAAAATAGTCCCATATTTCTGGATTTTAGTAGTAATAATGTCAATAATAATTTAGTATCAATTAACATCCAAAATGTAATTAGCAACAAACCATAATATGTTTAAACAATAATAGTAAATAAATAACAATTTTCTGTAATGTAGTGTTCCATCTCTCAATTTTAATCTTTGAGAACAGTATTACGTTTTATACCAGCCAAAAAACGTTCTTATTTTAGTTTTTTGTAAGTTTTCATTCTCTTCTTCTTGGAATGATGCTGGTGTATAAGGAACGTACTTAGTCTTTTTTTTTTCATTAGTTAATGATAATGATGATGCTGGTTTAGTCCTTCTTCTTACTGCTTTGACTTGAGGAACAGGCACTTAGAATAAACTGATAAACTTTGAATATGCTGATTGTAAAAAAGTACCAAAGAAACAATACACGACCTACGGATTAATAAAATAATAAAACTAATAAATAAATAAAATAAGCAAACAAAATTAATAAAAAAAATAGTAAACAAAAGCTGAAAAATTATAGTAAATAAATTAAAATTCTCTGGAATTTAATGTTCCGTCTTTCAATCTTCGGTGTTTGAGAACAATACTACGTTTTCGATGCAACCCAAAACAGTTAATATTTTAGGTTTTTTTTGTGTGTAAATTTTCAGTCTCTTCTTCTATAAATGAGGCTGAAATGTACGCACTTTATGGTATTTTCATCATAATAGTAATGACGATGATGATTCATTCCTCCCCCTTCTCCTCACTGGCCTCATTTAAGGGACAGGCACTTAGAACAAACATATAAACTTTGAATATGCTTTTTATAAAAAAGATCTGAAAAAATTGTACACTACCTACGAATTTCTAATATAAAGATTTGAGGAATTATATATTAACATTATTTTATGCCATAATGTATATCATATAATTATAATTTTGTTTTACAGACTTTTTATCCAACTTGACGACGAATTTGGATCCCTGACTCTTCACAGCACTCTAAGAGAGTTAGTTCGTATAGTGCTTGCTGCAGTAGAAAGACTTGGCAACTATAATAGAGATTGTGCTATTGGCCGCGATGTGAACTGGCCTTGATATGATACAAGTGATCCGAAATCTTTGCAGCCTAGCGGCCTTACGAACAGTTCACTCAATAGTTGCTAATTGATATGAGAGTCCATAGTGGAAACGAAGTTTAATACCGTATTTTCGTATTTCCTAGATATAGATAACGTATATGAAGAGGGTTTTTTTTTTAAAATAACTTTTTCGTGACTTTTTGCGAGCGAGCTTGTTGTTACCCAAATGCATGAACAATTCGTTTTTCTGTTCTGGTTTACATGATGTCTGTTTCTTTCTCAAATTGCTCGCGTTGAATACTGACAAGAAATACTGGAAATATATATATATATATATATATATATATATATATATATATATATATATATATATATATATATATATATATATATATATATATATATATATATATATATATATATAAACATGATTTTTCATATTGGCAGAGATACACATTTCAGTTCTACTATTCAAGTAATTATCATAGTGACGAATGGAACCAGCCATCACTTTCTTCAGTCTTTTGAAAGGGCAAAAAGTTGAAACACAGCTTAGACAACCATCTATGTCTTTGAATTTTTTCTGCCAAAAAATGTCCACTGGGATACTTTTTGGCAGAAAAAGTATATTATTTACGAATGATTATGATTGTATATATATGCAACATATATATATATATATATATATATATATATATATATATATATATATATATATATATATATATATATATATATATATATATATATATATATATATATATATATATATATATATATAATTGTCCATGGGAAAAACAATCCGTATTCAGATCTATACCTCATTATTCTAATGATGAGTCCCTGTGTCCCGGTCGTCATTTATATTCCCTGTGTCCCGGTCGTCATTTGTGTCCCGGTGTCCCAATTTGTAATTTCTCTTTGAGTGTCCCGGTCGTCATTTATATTCCCTGTGTCCCAGTGTCCTGGTCGTCATTTGTGTCCTGGTCGTCATTTGTGTCCCGGTCTGTTATTTCTATTCGAACAATCCCTGTGTCCCGTTCGTCATTTATATATCCCGCCTGTGCCCCCGTTGTCCCCGTTGTAGTTGTGTACCTGTGTCCCTGTCGTCATTTATATCCCCTGTGTCCCGGTCGTGATTTGTGTCCGGGTGTCCCAGTCTGTAATTTCTCTTTGAGGTTCCCGGTCGTCATTTATATTCCCTGTGTCCCGGTCGTCAATTGTGTCCTGGTGTCCCGGTATGTAATTTCATCAGTTGACAAACATGACGTCAGTCGACAAACATGACGTCAGTCGACACACAAACATGACGTCACTCGACATACACACACACAGACAACTTATTTTTATATTTATAGATAACCTTACCTGAGTCAGCTCAAGATTGTCACTCGTTTGGTATTTTCAAAAGAATTTTCTGACATTTTTTAACATCTTGATTTTTATATTTATATTATTATCTTTTGGATGAGGGAGGGGGACAGGTGATCTTAGGCTTGTTAGAAATGTTTGTTGTGAGGAGTGTTGAGTTCAGTTTATTATTTGTTGTGGCTTGGTTTCAAATAGGCATTTGGAATTTTATTCAGTTTATTGGATAGTCCTATATTATTTTTTTTTTGGGGTTGGGGATCTCTTAAAATCTAATATTTCATAAAATCTAATAAAATCTTAATATTTCAAAATAATTTCTAAGAATATAAGAATGCGCAACTTTGGTAAAGGGGTGTTGACAGTAAAAATCGTTGGTCAAAATATGCAACTTTAAGACAGTTTCGACTTTAAGTCAGTGTATTTTATCTAGACATAGTTTTCAAACAATTTGTGGTAACGGACTGTAGTAAGGAGCGATCCGGCTCAACAGTAACCGAAACTCTAAAATACAGAATTTTTATACCAATATATACATCAACAGAATCAGAATTTTATGTAAATTTAAATATGTAAGTTTCATCAAGATTAATCTTATCCATCAAAGGTTACAAGGCTGCAAAAATTGGCCTTATTTTCAAAAAAGGGGGAAACAAACGTTAATTAAAAGTTCTAGTTCCCTTTTTTCGTGACCAAAACATTTAAGTGCAACTGGCCCCCCTCCTACCCTCCTTTTTCCTAAAGGTTAACTGATCAAAATTCTGAAATAGCCATTTTGTTCTGTATAGTTGAAAGCCTCCTCAACGCAGCTGTCCCCTCCTCAGCACATAATTATTTACAGTAAAGTTTGACTCTTTGTCACAACTCTACTTCTTAAAACAATAAAAAATTTAGCGTAAAGAGTGAGGCGTTGAAGAGCAAACAGCCTCTTTCACATACAGAATGATTTCTGTATGTGAAAAAAAAAAATGCAAATTAAAGGTTCTAGGGCTATTTTTAAGTGACCCAACAGATTTGAGGGCTACTTGCCCCCCTCCTACCCACTTTTTCCTTAAAAGTTACCTGATCGAAATTCTGAAATAGCCATTTTGTTCTGCATTATTGAAAAGCCTCCTCAACGCAGCTGTCCCCTCCTCTGCACATAAGTATTTACAGTTAAGTTTAACTCTCTGTCACAACTCTACTTCTTAAAACAATAAAAAATTTAGCGTAAAGAGTGAGGCGTTGAAGAGTAAACAGCCTCTTTCACATACAGAATAATTTCTGTATGTGAAACAAAAATGCAAATTAAAGGTTCTAGTGTCATTTTTATGTGACCCAACAGATTTGAGGGCTACTTGCCCCCTCCTACCCACCTTTTCCTTAAAGGTTACCTGATCATAATTCTGAGATAGCGATTTTGTTCAGCATAGTTGAAAGCCTCTTCAACGCAGCTGTCCCCTCCTCAGCGCATAATAATTAACGGTAAAGTTTGACTCTTTGTCACAGCTCTACTTCTTAAAACAATAAAAATTTAGCGTAAAGAGTGAGGTGTTGAAGAGTGAACAGCCCCTTTCACTTACAGAATAATTTCTATATGTGAAACAAACGTAAATTAAAAGTTCTAGTACACTTTTTTATTGACCCAAAGATTTGATGGCAACTGGCCCCCCTCCTGTCCACCTTTTCCTTAAAGGCTGCCTGATCAAAATTCTGAGATGGCCATTTTGTTCAGCATAGTTGAAAGCCTCTTCAACGCAGCTGTCCCCTCCTCAGCGTCCCCAATATATGATGGAAAAGTAGTATTTATATCTGCCTTATAGGTTATTCTCACAGGATCTGAAATTCGCCAGCACAGGCCTTTTTTTTTGTTTTTACTTGGACTGAATTCTTGATGATTCACTGGCAAAAATCGAAACAAAAAATCAAATAAGATAGAATTTGAGTCTTGTTTATCTTTCATTTGAGTCTTGAATATTTGATTATTGTTTTTCTTTTTATTTTGCATTCGAGATATTTGTTCAGAATATTGGTAACTCAACGCTGAAATGAATTTAAGCATTTAAGAAAAAATTAGGAATGTGAGAGATTATCAGAAATTCGCGGTTTGGTGAGTAAGAGTCTGAGTTTTAGGGATAATTCTGTGAAAGAAAAATTAGAAATGTGAGAGATTATCAGAAATTTGATGTTTGGTGAGTAGGAGTCTGAGTTTTAGGGATAATTCTGTGAAAGAAAGAGTTTGAAATGCGAGAGATTATTAGAAACTTGAGTTTTGGTGAGTTAGAGTCTGAGTTTTAGGGATGATTCTGTGAAAGAAAAATTAGAAATGTGAGTGATTATCAGAAATTTGAGTTATTGTGAGTAAGGGCCTGAGTTCTAGGGATAATTCTGTGAAAGAAAAATATTAGAAATGTGAGAGATTATCAGAAATTTGAGTTTTGGTGAGTAAGAGTCTGAGTTTTTGGAATAATTCTTCGAAAGAAAAAATTAGAAATGTGAAAGATTATCAGAAATTTGAGTTTTTTGAGTAAGAGTACGAGTTTTAGGGATAATTAAGTGAAAGAAAAAATTGAAATGTGAGAGATAATCAGAAATTTGAGTTTTGGTGAGTAAGAGTCCGAGTTTTAGGGATAATCCTGTGAAAGACAAAATTAGAAGGGTGAGAGACTATCAGAAATTTGAGTTTCGGTGAGTGAGAGTCTGAGTTTCAGGGATAATTCTGTGAAAGAACCGTGGAATTTTTTTTTAAATATTTGGTCAGAATGTAGGCAGCTTTAATCTTGAACAGATTTATTGATTAAAAAAAAAGAGTTGTGAAAAATTAACTGAAATTGGATTTTGGGTGAGTGAGTGTGAGTTCTAGGGACAGCTCTCTGAAGGATTCTGATCGGAGGTTCGAAAAAAAACAGAAGGTATCATTTTTCATTTGCAAAAATAACCACAAATAAAGTTTTGAATAAATGTATAACAGTTTTTGTTTTTGATTAAATAAAAAAACAAGGTTTTTTTAATTGAAAGTAAGGAGATACATCAAAACTTAAAACGAATAGAAATTATGACGTATGTGAAGGGAGGCTACTCTTCCTCAACACCTCGCTCTTTGCCCTAAGGTTTGAATTCTGTCCCAATGCTTTAAGAACGACTCCTGAAACACTATGTTCGTTTAATTATAACAATCATAACAAACAAGTTTTTTTTAAGTACTAACAAACTTTGGCGTAAAGAGCAATGTGTTGACAAGGGGGCAAACCCCCTCATGTACGTTAAAATTTCTGTTCGTTTTAAGTTTTATTATTGTTTCTTACTTTCAGTTGAAGAAACCTGTTTTTTCATTTAATTTTTGATCGTTTTTAAATAATGCCAGGAAATCTAGCTCCACCTCCAAAGAAAAATCCCTTTCCCTACGGAAATATTCTGTGGACAATTCAAACTTGGTTATCATTTACCCCACAAATTTAACCATTTTATGTCCACGCGTAAAATTGAGTCGACAAAATGAAAGCAAGACATAAGAAGAATTTTGTATTGGATTTCTGGCAAATTCCCCCCGTGTAAAATTTCTACTAAAAAGTTCACCCCCTAAAAACTTTCCTCCCCATGGAAAATTGTCTCTTTGGAACTCCTTCCCCCAGTAGAAAATCCCCCCCCAAAAAAAAAACTGTATGTATACCTCCTAATAACAAATACTACACATAAACAATAGGCACATTTTGTAAATAAAAACCTTTCTCCAGGGGTCTTGGGTTTTTTCTTTATCTTCAAAAGTATAGCTATTGGGTATTTCTACCATGGTGAACAGAATGGCTGTCTCAAAAATTTTATCGGATGATTTTGGAGAAAAGGGGGCGTGAGAGGGGGCCTTGTTGCATCCAATGTCTTCGGTCACTTTAAAAGGGCACTAGAATTTTTAATTTCCATTCGAATCAGCCCTCTCTCGATGTTCTAGGACCACTGGGTTGGTGCGATCACTCCAGAAAAAAAAACAAACAATTAAACACTCATTCGTGATCTTTCTTCTGGCAAAAAATACAAAATCGCACATTTTTGCTGATAGGAGCTAGAAAACTCTATAACAGGATTATCCTGAATCTGACGGTGTGATTTTCATTCGTTTTTTTTCACTTGTAGGGGGGGGGGTGTTCCCCCTTTTCAAAAATGAGGTAAATTTTCTAAGGCTCGTAGCCTTTGATGAATAACATTAACTTAATGAAATATATATATATATATATATATATATATATATATATATATATATATATATATATATATATATATATATATATATATATATATATATATATATATATATATATATATATACTAGCTGGTATACCAACTACCTAGTTGGTGGGGGCGCTTCGCGCCCCCCCGCGTGCGTAAGTCGTTACGCGCCATATTAGTTACGCGCCGTTGTACTTTGTGTCCCTATGTCCCACCTGTGAATATATATATATATATATATATATATATATATATATATATATATATATATATATATATATATATATATATGTGTTTTTGACTACGTAAAACTTGCGAATATACAATATTCTTTGCTGTCCCATTGTCTGTGCATATAAATAGATTGTCAGGTTTAACGACTCTTGAACATGCAACATATAATGGTCCATGGGAAAACAATCTGTATTCAGATCTATACCTCATGATTCTAATGATCGCCCTTCAGCTTTGTTGATGGTGATTGCTAATCGACGATTCCCTGTGTCGCCATCGTCATTTATATATCCCCCTAAGCCCCCCGGCGTCCCTGTTGCAGTTGTGTTCCTGTGTCCCGGTCGTCATTTGTATTCCATGTGTCCCGGTCGTCATTTGTGTCCCGGTGTCCCAATCTGTGATTTCTCTTTGAGGGTCCCGGGCGTCATTTATATTCCTTGTGTCCCGGTTTCTTGGTCGTCATTTGTGTCCCGGTCTGTATATACATTCGTTTTTGAATTGGTCTTTTCTTAGGTTTTAGTTTTTTACCTTTTTTTTAGTTTTTTTAGTTATACCTCATGATTCTAATGATTGCCCTTGAGCTTTGTTGATGGTGGTTGCTGATCGAACATTCCCTGTGTCCCCGTCGTCATTTATATATCCCCCTGTGCCCCCCAGCGTCCATGTTGTAGTTGTGTCCCTGTGTCCCGGTCGTCATTTATATTCCCCGTGTCCTGGTCGTCATTTGTGTCCCGGTGTCCCGGTCTGCATATACATTCGTTTTTGAAATGGTATATGATGAAATAAATTTTTGTATTTTTCCCCTTTTTTCTTTTAGTTTTTTTTTGGTTTTTACCTTTTTTTTAGTTTTTTTAGTTTTTTTTTCTTTTTCTTTTTTTTCTTTTTTTAGTTTTGTTTTTCTCCTTTATTTTTCATTTTTTTTTCTTTTTTAGTTTTTTTAGCTTTTTAGCTTTTTTAGTTTTTTTTTCTTTTTAGTTTTTTTACGTAAAAATTGCGAATATACAACATTCTTGGCTTTCCCATTGTCTGTGCATATACAAAGCCGTATGTAATAATAATGACGGTATATACAAACGCTCTTTTCACAAACAAACAAACATGCATACACACAACTCGTTTTTATATAGATAGATAGATAGATAGATACAATACAAATTAACTGCGTAAAACTTGCGAATATACAACATTCTTCGCTGTCCAATTGTCGCTGCATATAAATAGATTGTCAGGTTTACCGACCCTCGAACATGCAACGTACAATTGTCCATGGGAAAAACAATCAGTATTAAGATCTATACCACATTTTTCTAATGATTGACCTTCAGCTTTGTTAATGGTGATTGCAAATGCTAATCGAATTGGGAATTGCAATCTTTTAAATTGAAAAGGTAGATCCGTTGGAATCATGGGAATGCGAGGAATAAGAACAGCCTCACCCACAAAAGGCCCTGTCAAGATTGTGGCCTCTATTAGGTTTTCCATTGTTTTTTTTTACGACAAGTTGCGTGCCATTGCAAAGCTTTGGTGGGTTGATATTTCTTAAAAGTATTATTGGTACGCCTATTTTTAGTTGTAGCACGTGTGGTGGAAACCCTGAAAGATCTATGGAATTTAAAAATTCAGATGGATAATTAACCGCTTCATTAGGTTCCAAAACTGTGTCGACTAAACTTGTAAAGGACTGCCTGGTCTCGAATATTGGTCAAAACAATATTGTTGATTTCGTGGACGTCTATATTTTTGGGTGCGAGAATCGCTCTTTCACTTAGCCATTTATTATTTTTATAATTTTTTAGAATATTCGGAAATACTTTTTCAATCAATTCATTTTTGGACGTCACTAAATTACAGAAATCAGCAGGTAGTTGTATACGTCCTGAAATTGAGTCTACTGGGAGCTTTCCGTTTCCAATTGCCGGCAATTGATCTGAAAATGTTTGACCAGAGTCATCGTTTTGCAATCGGACACGCATATTTGTATTTAATTTTAATATTTTTACGTGTGCCCATAAATTAGAATTTTTCAGGCAAGCATTTATTTCGTCTGCAGGAGTTGATCTAGGTATTATAGGTAATGTTTGCCTGAAATCTCCCGCAAGCAATATTAATGTGCTGCCAAAGGATTTTGACTTCCCTCTCAAATCTTTCAAGCATTGATCCAGAGCCTCGAGCGATTTTTTGTGTGCCATTGTGCACTCATCCCAAATAATAAGTTTGCATTGCTGCAATACTTTACCCATCCCAGATGATTTGGAAATATTGCACGTGGGAGTTTCTATAGAATGCAAATTCAGAGGCAATTTCAAAGCGGAATGAGCAGTTCTTCCACCAGGCAGCAATGTTGCGGCTATTCCGGGCGACGCAATTGGCAACGCTATATCATTTTTTGATCGAATTGATGCCAGAATCAGTTTTATCACAAACGTTTTACCAGTACCTCCTGGCGCATCCAAAAAGAAAATTTCTCCAACGTTGTTATCGACACAATGCATTATCGTATCATAAATGTCTTTTTGATCCGACGTTAACTTGGAAATGTTATTTTGTACATACGACAATAGATCACTCGTACTGTAACTTTGTTCACGATCCAATTCTACACATGTCGAAACAGCAGCGATACGGTTAGGTGAAGGCATTCCCAAATCCTGAAGAGGTTTGTTTGCCATACGTACGCACAAATCTTCTATAATAACTAAAGTGTAGTTATAAATTTCTGATGTAAAATCAAAAGTCATATCTGACGTCTCTAACTGTTGTCGATGGAGTATATCTTCAGACATTTTTGACTTATATTTTTCCCATAACTCAGTAGGAGCTGATGGAGAGCAAGTTGTTAAAATGATGCCAAACAATGCACGAATTTGACTTGGGGTTGACGTTTCGCACGTCAACCCCATTGATGCAGTTATCCCATTGATGCAGTTATCCCAGTGTTGGTCATTCTCCAATAAATTCAGAGCTTGGCATGCACTACGGTAAGTGTCATGTATAGTACAGTTTACAGTTCTCAAATACTCAAAGGATGTCGGACCGGGTACATTCACCAAAAGCAGGCGTAGAAAGAAGCATTTATGTTGATTGGGGTGAACGGTGTAGAGTCTTCCTATTGTGGTATCTTTGAAGATGGTAGGTTGGCCGTCGACTGACTTACCCTGTTTTCGACGTTCAAATACTTTATTTTTAGTATTCCATGTGTAATACGAAGGCACTTCAGTATACAGCAGTTTTTTTGCAAAAGAATCATTTTTGCAAAGCGAAAAAAAAGCTGTTAATGTTGTATCCGGTGGATTCAGGGAATGCCAGGCGATAACTTTCAGGTTGCTCTGATTCTTCGGCACGCTTTCTTTTCTTGCTTTCTCTATCAGCAGCAAGCCTGATTTCTTGCTGTTCTTGTGAATCCTTGGCACGCTTTCTTTTTTACTTTCTCTATCAGCAGCAAGCCTGATTTCTTGCTGTTTTTGTGATTCCTCGGCCCACCTTCTTTTTTCACTTTCTCTTTTAGCAGCAAGTCTGCTTTCGCGTTGCTCTGGTAGTTCCTCGACACACTTTCTGTTCTTTCTTTCTCTATCAGCCTCAAGCCTGTTTCCTTGCTGTTCTTTTGATTCCTCGGCACGCCTTCTTTTTTCACTTTCTCTTTTAGCAGCAAGTCTGCTTTCGCGTTGCTCTGGTAGTTGCTCGGCACGCTTTCTGTTCTTTCTTTCTCTATCAGACTCAAGCCTGTTTCCTTGCTGTTCTTTTGATTCCTCGGCACGCTTTCTTTTCTGACTTTCTCTATCAGCAGCAAGTTTTTTTGGCATAGACTCTTTGAGCATCTTCATCGGCTTTTGCCATTGTAAGTTCATCAGTCATTTGAAACTTAAACATTAATAGATTTCTACATGAGCATATATGTCTTAAATATCTTTAATGACGTCACCGTCATAGCAAAACTGACGACAACTAACTTCATGACGTCAGTCGACACAGAAATATGACGTCACCTGATCCACAGACAGACAACTTATTTATCTATCTATATATATAAAAATAAGTTGTCTGTCTGTCTGTGGATCAGGTGACGTCATGTTTCTGTGTTGACTGACGTCATGAAATTAGTTGTCGTCATTTTTGCTATGACGGTGACGTCATTAAAGATATTTAATCATGAAGTTAGTTGTCGTCATTTTTGCTTTGACGGTGACGTCATTAAAGATACATAAGACATATGTTCACGTAGAAATCTATTAATGTTTAAGTTTAAAATGACTGATGAACTTACAATGGCAAAAGCCGATGAAGATGCTCAAAGAGTGTATACCAAAAAACTTGCTGCTGATAGAGAAAGTCAGAAAAGAAAGCGTGCCGAGGAATCAAAAGAACAGCAAGGAAACAAGCTTGAGGCTGATAGAGAGAGAAAGAACAGAAAGCGTGCCGAGGAACTACCAGAGCAACGCGAAAGCAGACTTGCTGCTAAAAGAGAAAGGAAAAAAGAAGGCGTGCCGAGGAATCAAAAGAACAGCAAGGAAACAGGCTTGAGGCTGATAGAGAAAGAAAGAACAGAAAGTGTGTCGAGGAACTACCAGAGCAACGCGAAAGCAGACTTGCTGCTAAAAGAGAAAGTGAAAAAAGAAGGTGGGCCGAGGAATCACAAAAACAGCAAGAAATCAGGCTTGCTGCTGATAGAGAAAGTAAAAAAGAAAGCTTGCCAAGGATTCACAAGAACAGCAAGAAATCAGGCTTGCTGCTGATAGAGAAAGTAAGAAAAGAAAGCGTGCCGAGGAATCAGAGCAACCTGAAAGTTATCGCCTGGCATTCCCTGAATCCACCGGATACAACATTAACAGCTTTTTTTTCGCTTTGCAAAAATGATTCTTTTGCAAAAAAACTGCTGTATACTGAAGTGCCTTCGTATTACACATGGAATACTAAAAATAAAGTATTTGAACGTCGAAAACAGGGTAAGTCAGTCGACGGCCAACCTACCATCTTCAAAGATACCACAATAGGAAGACTCACCCCAACAGCTAGTATATATATATATATATATATATATATATATATATATATATATATATATATATATATATATATATATATATATATATTCGGAATCAGCATTATAAGCCAATTATTTGATATATTTGTTGGCGTCAAAATTCTGTTTTTTATATTTGTTGTGACTTGGTTAAGGGGCGTCGACATTAAAAATCATTGGTCAAAATATTCACCTTTAAGACAATTGCTCAAAAAAGGGGGTTATTTTTCGACAAACTATACAGTAATAGCAGACACACGTCTACAGATATTCGCTGACACACGTGTACAGATATTTATTTTAAAAATTCACTCAAAAGAGAAACAAGAATCGACGCTAAAAATCAGCCAATTCTGAAAACTAAAAATCAGCTAAAATTGAAAACTAAAATTTCTTTACGTGACCATAAAAGTAATACATTCGGCACTGATTCGTGTTGAATCCCATCTGATGGAACCCCATCAATTTCGTCCCCTCAAACAAAGGTGGCATGACAGAGGTGAATCATCCATCTTTGATTGCAGCAATTGAGCCACGTCCGCCACGCTCTGCTAGCCTCTCAAGTACTTTAAAGAGCCACCCTATCTCGTCCATAATAAACTTTTTTTTGTTTGTGTGGCCAAACTATTTAGATTTGACTGGGCGGTCTTTCCATAACTTGTAGAGCTTGGATAAAAGCTCCAAACGAACAACAGAAAACTAAAAGCATATACATACTTTCCCATAAAAACTTTAGAAAAAACATGAAACTTCCCCTGTTTTGTACCAGAGATAGAAATGTTTAGTTTTCAGAAAACTTACTTCATTAGAAAAAGAGGATTTTAATTCTCCGAGTAAAGGGAGCAAAACTTTGTTTATTTCAGGAAAGAGCAGTCCCTTAAAATGCTATAGCATTCCTATTAGTACAACATTAAAAAATTTAGTTCAAAGGAATTACCATTGCATAAATCTTTTTTGTCACTTAAAAAGGGCACTAGAACTTTTAATTTGCATTTGTTTCACATATACAAATATTTCTATATGTGAAAGGGGCTGTTCACTCTTCAACGCCTCACTCTTTACGCTAAAGTTTTTATTGTTTTTAGAAGTTTATTTATGAAAAAGAGTCAAACTTCACCGTAAATAATTATGCGCTGAGGAGGAGAAAGCTGCGTTAAGGAGGCTTTTCAACTATGCTGAACAAAATGGCCATCTCAGAATGTTGATCAGGTAACCTTTAAGGAAAAGGTGGACAGGAGGGGGGCCAGTTGCCGTCAAATCTTTGGGTCAATTAAAAAGGGTACTAGAACTTTTAATTTACGTTTGTTTCACATATAGAAATTATTCTGTATGTGAAAGGGGCTGTTGAATCTTCAAAGCCTCACTCTTTACGCTAAATTTTTTATTGTTTTAAGAAGTAGAGTTGTGACAAAGAGTCAAACTTTACCGTAAATTATTATGCGCTAAGGAGGGGACAGCTGCGTTGAGAGGCTTTCAACTATGCTGAACAAAATCACTATATCAGAATTATGATCAGGTAACCTTTAAGGAAAAGGTTGGTAGGAGGGGGGCAAGTAGCCCTCAAATCTGTTGGGTCACTTAAAAATGACACTAGAACTTTTAATTTGCATTTTTTTTCACATACAGAAATTATTCTGTATGTGAAAGAGGCTGTTTACTCTTCAACGCCTCACTCTTTACGCTAAATTTTTTATTGTTTTAAGAAGTAGAATTGTGACAAAGAGTCAAAGTTTACTGTAAATAATCATCTGCAGAGGAGGGGACAGCTGCGTTGAGGAGGCTTTTCAATTATCCAGAACAAAATGGCTATTTCAGAATTTCGATCAGGTAACCTTTAAGGAAAAGGTGGGTAGGAGGGGGGCAAGTAGCCCTCAAATCTGTTGGGTCACTTAAAAATAGCATTAGAACTTTTAATCTGCATTTTTTTTCACATACGAAAATTATTCTGTATGTAAAAGAGGCCATTTACTCTTCAACGCCTCACTCTTTACGCTAAAGTTTTTATTGTTTTAATAAGTAGAGTTGTGACAAAGAATCAAACTTTACTATAAATAATTATATGCAGAGGAGGGGACAGCTGCGTTGAGGAGGCTTTTCAACTATGAAGAACAAAATGGCTATTTCAGAATTTTTATCAGGTAACCTGTAAGGAAAAGGTGGGTAGGAGGGGGGCAAGTAGCCCTCAAACCTGCTGGGTCACTTAAAAATAGTACTAGAACTTTTAGTTTTCATTTTTTTTCACATACAGAAATTATTCTGTATGTAAAAGAGGCTGTTTACTCTTCAACACCTCACTCTTTACGCTAAAGTTTTTATTGTTTTAAGAAGTACAGTTGCGACAAAGAATAAAACTTTACTGTAAATAATTATGTACTGAGGAGGGGACTGCTGCGTTGAGGAGGCTTTTCAACTATACAGAACAAAATTGCTATTTCAGAATTTTGATCAGGTACCCTTTAGGAAAAAGGTGGATAGGAGGGGGCTAGTTGCACTTAAATGTTTTGGTCACGAAAAAAGGAAACTAGAACTTATAATTAACGTTTGTTTCCCTCTTTTTTGAAAATAAGGCCAATTTTCGCAGCCTCGTAACCTTTGGTGGATAAGATTAATCTTGATGAATCTTACATATTTAAATTTACATAAAATTCTGATTCTGTTGATGTATATATTGGTATAAAAATTCCGTTTTTTAGAGTTTCGGTTACTGTTGAGCCGGATCGCTCCGTACTACAGTTCGTTACCACGAATTGTTTCAAAACTATGTCTAGATAAAAATACACTGACTTAAAGTCGAAACTGTCTTAAAGTTGCATATTTTGACCAACGATTTTTAATGTCAACACCCCTTTACCAAAGTTGCACATTCTTATATTCTTAGAAATTCTTTTGAAATATTCTTAGAAATTCAAGACATATGCACATAAAAACAAAACAAAAACCAAACATTAAGAGATTTTAAGAGACCCCCCCCCCCAGAAAAAAATATAGGACTATCCAATAAACTGAAGAAAATTCCAAATGCCTATTTGAAACCAAGCCACAACAAATAATAAACTGAACTCAACACTCCTCACAACAAACATTTCTAACAAGCCTAGGATCACCTGTCCCCCTTCCTCATCCAAAAAATGATAATATAAATATAAAAGTCAAGATGTTAAAAATGTCAGAATTTTTTTTTAAAATATTAAACGAGTCACAATCTTGAGCTGACTCAGGTAGGTTATTATGTATGCAATATGACAAGCAAAGAGTGGATTAAAGTCAGACCTCACCGACGGAGTAAATAAAATATTCATACTCCTTGAATTGCAAAGATGATGCATAGACCTATCAGTGATGAAAGAAGGAGTATATTGAAGGACTGTGTGAACATCACCAAAAGTTTTTGAAAAGTGAATGATGTGCATTCACTACAAAAAGTAGGAAAAGTCACTTCGGAAATTGCATTCATACAACAAAAATCAATCCTCTCCAAAAATATTCAATGTCTTCTCAGCTAAACGGGATCAGAGTTGGATCAATTCATTCAAACCAAACCCAAAAGAAGCTGAAGCAGATGCTGGAGAATTCCTACTCAGCGTTTTTTCAAGGTTGAAACTGGAAAGTACAGGAAAATTGGCTTAAATATCACTCGCTACAAAAGAATTCCAAACCAAATGAAGAGACGAAAAATCAAGGAGGCACACTCGTGCCTCTATAAAGAGGCGAACCACGACAATGTTAAGCGATCTTCGGTTCCAGTGGTCGCAGAGGGATGGGGAGGGATGCATTTCGTAGCCCGAGCTCCAACTAAGAAACCTGCCAAATTTCATCCCCCTCTGACTTTTCCTTCATGGGGAAAATCTGGCCGAAGGTTTCGACCCGTCAACACCAGCCCCCCTTTAACGTTGTCCGATCGGGCTGAAAGTCACAAGTTAAGGTTCCCTAGGGCCCAGGAGCTTATCCGCGAAATTTCAGCTCGATTCGATAACTCCTTCCCTGTTTTCAAGAAACCACGCCAAGCCACTTAAAGTTCATGTTCTTTTTTTTCTCAAAGCCTACAGGTCACAGCTGACATCGGATCTGGGTGTACGAAGACTCATTCGATGTGGAATTTTCCGAGTAAGTGCCCTTGAAAGTTTCGTAGGAAAATCTTAACCCCCCGAAAGTTTCGACCCCCCAACCCCACCTCTCCTTTTAACGTTGTCCGATCGGGCTGAAATTCACAAGTTAAGGTCCCCTAGGGCCCAGGAGCTTATCCGCGAAATTTCAGATCGATCCAATAACTCCTTCCCTGTTTTCCAGAAACCACGCATTAGCTACTTAATTAACCCATTTCTCCATAAGAGCCCATGTTAATTTGAAATTTTTAAAAGTTATTTCGAAGTTATATTTATACACATGCAAGTGATTCGCTCAGTCGGTAGAGCGTGGGACTTTTAATCCTCGGGTCAATGGTTCAAGTCCATTACGGGCGGTTTTTTTCACAACATCAAAATAAAAGTGCATAATTTTGATAACACCTGGACAGCTTATCATTTGAGAGATAACAGAATATTAGCTTCTTATGAGCAAAAGAAACATTTCGGTCATTCTATCTATCTTTTTTCTATTTTATACAATGATTTAAAAGCAGGGGGGGGGGTTGTGGGCGGCAGCCACCCAAATTCCTCTCCTAATTCCTGTACGAGGAGTACAGGAATTATTAAATTACATCCACCATGGATTGTAGAAAAATATACAGAAATAATATGAAAAAAACTTCGTTTTCTTAAATAGTTAAAGAGGCTGCGTCCCAAAGTCGAACCTTAAAACGTACAGGAAACCCTGTACGTTTTAAGCCCCCCAAACCCCCCACTTTTAAAGACTCTTTTGTACAGGTTTTTTGTTGTGGGGGGACTTCATTGTTACTAATTACTAGTTTCGGCGCAATGGTTCTCCTGTCCTCTTGTGTTTAACATTTTTCGAAGTTATTCCATTATTCATTCATTTCAATTTTTTATTAATTAAAAGAGGGCCTTTCCGAAGCCAAGAGCGGGGGGTTAGCAAAAAAACAAAAAACCTGTACAAAAGAGTCTTTAAAAGCGGGGGGTTTGGGGGGCGGCAGCCCCCCAACTGCCTCTTCTAATTCCTGTACGTTTTAAGGTTCGACTTTGGGACGCAGCCTCTTTAACTCTTTAAGAAAACGAAGTTTTTTCATATTATATCAGTTAAAGACACTGACGTATCAGTTAAACGTGTTGGAATACAGGTTGTTGTTAGAAAACCGGCAACGAGCATATTTGAAAGATAAACCACCGTGGTAGAAGACGCCGTAACAATTAGATTTAAGTTAAACCACCCGTTATTGCAAGTTCAGACGAACGTCTGCCTATTAAATTCAAGACCGTAGCAATGACATGAAAAAAAAAAATAAAGGACAGATCCATTTGGAGATCTATAAACATTACCAATTATCAAAACCTGATTTTTAATTCGATTTCAATAAATTCGGATTAAAAAACCCCTTTATCATTCCTTGAAAGATCGCTTCGCAAAAAAAGAGATCTCTATAAACATATCATTTGCCATTAGATCTCTAGGAGCAGCTCCATACTCCTCTAATTTTGCAATTATGCATTATTTGAATTTTTAAGGAATATTAATTTTATTCTAATTTGTATTTGTATTATTAAGGAATTCTAATTTGCAATTATGCATTATTTGAATTTTTAAAGAATATTAATTCACTCAACCAGTGTTAGCCTATTCCACATTGTTGTGTCTATTCTTTATTTGGATTATCTGGTCGGTAAAAACATCCAAACCAAGCTATTTTCTTGGAATAGCAACAATAATAGCTTTTTTTTTTCGTTAACAAAAAAATCAATATTAATTATTCATTAGGCATTAATTATTCATTATTAATTAGGCAACCACCTATATCTGAATTTGTTCAGCCTCTTTTCAGACTTTATTCTGACTTTTTTAAGACATTTCTTTTCTTTGGGATAATGCTTCCAGATGTTTCATCTCGGACCATCATATTATCTTCTAATTTTACAATTTTTACGGGAACTTTTCTTCCGTTGTCTTTCCAGCAAGAAAGACATCTCCATATCGTCCGTGTCCAAACTTAATCTGGCTCAAGCAGTATTCATCATTAAGCATCTCCATGCTTGTCCTTAATCTCTTTACCGGGTAACAGTTTCTCCTGGAAACGTGGCTAATGTTGGAAGGCACACCATCACATCCAGCTTGAGAAATCATAGCTTTAACACGGTTAATACTATTTGTCATTCCTGCCCCTGCCGTTTCCTGAATTCGCCTTAAGTCCAAGCATAATTTTGCTTTTGAGTTGACTGAACAGCTTTTTTTAGGATTATGATATTGTTCTTCGTTGCAAACATGATTATACATAAATTTGTACCAATCCGAACTTGTGTCTCTTTGTTAAAATTGGTAGAAATCCAAGTGTCTTTTAACATTTGGTTTACAGCATACAAAGCATGAGCAGGTCGGAAAGGCTCAAAAAAAAAAGAAAAAAAAGAAAAAATAACACTATTTGGTGTACTACCCGAAAAGGTAGATTTTTATACACTTTTAAAGTTCCCAATAGCAATTACTTTTTGCCGATAATCTAGCAGCCCATTGTGAAAAATTTTCTTTATCTTATTCATGTAGTAATGCATTCAGCCAAAGCACGGTAAACTAACGTATTAATTCCAACCATCACTTATTGTATAATCGGTGTCATCTTTTCAAGCTGTTTGTATTTCACTTAACTAACCGCCTTGTTCATATAAACAGGATTTTTCATTCTGGCAGAGATACACATTTCTGTTCTCTTATTCAAATGATCATCATAGTGACGAGTAGTTTGTTATCAGCCACTCCTTGAGTCTTTTGAAAAGGTTCGAAGTCAGAACACAGCACTTTTAATTATTTTTGCCTAATATGATTTCTGTTAACTTATTCAAACGATCATCATCGCAACGGTAGTTCGGCACCAGTTATTACTTCCTTCAAAAAGCGGCACCCAAAAGAGTCTTTCAAAAGCGGCACCCAAAAGAGTCTTTCAAAAAGCGGCACCCAAAAGAGTCTTTCAAAAGCGGCACCCTGCTTATTCTTGTAAATGTGACAAGGTATAACATCTAAAGGGAAAGAATCGGTGGATTTCCTCTTTGATTTTATAGAGCATAGTAAATCAGTATTAATGGTTGTTACGCTTACTGGATTTTGTAGTCCGTTGTCAAAAATTCTCTTTATCTCACTCTTGTAGTAATGCAATATAGCTGAGCCACGATAAACTACATAGTTAATACCAAACATCCATTTTTCATACTTAGTGTCATGTATGCTGAAAGTGATCATCATTTTGACGAGTAGTTTGTTGCCAGCCATTATTTAGTTTGTAACGGTATGAAGTTAGCATATATTGTGCAATCATAATCATACGTAAATAATATATCGGGACAAAATCATTCTTTACATTTGCAGCCCTACTGGGCCATCTTCAAACACAAATTGAACATAAGATTCAATCTTCAATCATATATTCAATATTAGATTCAATTCTCTTAAAGGAAAATTTTTTGTTCTCCTTTATTTGATTATTTATGATGTATGGTAGATTTAAATTTAAATAATCCAAAATTTCTTTGGTGCTTGGCCGTTTGTTTGGATCTTGGTTCAGACACATAAACAATAACTTTCTGACCAGTGGTGAAACTGAGCGTTCATTTATTCTGCTTTCCACAGCTTCGGAAATTGAGTCTGCACTCTCCCAAAATGTGTCCGGTTCAAGAAGTAAAAGTTGTGCCAAGATTACTCCTAAGGACCATGTTGTCATTGGACCTATTGCATAGAGTCTTTTCATTTCTTCCATGATTTCTTTGTCACTTTCTGAAAAATCATAGTTAAGAGTATTATATTTTTCTTTCATTGTTCGGTGATAGCTGTTAATTTCAGAAGGAGGAAACCAATGATCGTAAATAAGTACCGGATTCGTAATTTCATCTTCCATTTTTCTAGCCACATCAAAATCAATTAGGGTTACGTTGAAATTGACGTCTATAAGCATATTATTTGCCCTTAGATCTCTATGAGCAATTCCACACTCTTCTAATTTTGCAACTATAGACACTATTTGTTGGAATATTTTAAGGACTAGACATTCAGTCAACCAGTTATCCCTTATTCCATGTTTCTGCAGTTGTTCTTTAAAATGAATCATGATGTAGATAAAAACATCCAAACTAAGCCAATGTTCTTGGAATTCGGTAACAATAATGGCATTTTTTTCGTCATAATAATAGTCAATATATTTTAGGCAACCATCTATGTCTTTGACTTTTTTCAGCCAATAAATTTCCGCTGGGATACTAATTCCGGATATTTCATCTCGGATCAGATCTTCTAAATTTACAATTTTTACGGCGACTTCTCTTCCGTTGGATTTACTTTTGGCAAGAAAGACACCTCCATTTCGTCCATCTCCTAGTTTAATCTGGCTCAAGCTGTATTTATCATTAAACATATCCATACTTGTCCTTAATTGCTTTACCGGGTTACAGGTTCCAATGGAAGCATAGCTAATGTTTGAAGGCTCACCATCACATACAGCTCGAGAAATCACAGCTTTAGCAAGGCTCATACTTTTTTTCACTCCTAATCCTGCCATTTCCTGAATTCGCCTTAATTCCAAGTGTATTTTGCTTTTCAGTTTACTGAACAGATTTTTATTAGGATTCGGATCCTGTTCTTCGTCGCCAAAATGTGATATTGTTTCCACATATAAACTATCTTTACAACCAAGAATAAATTCATACTGATCTGAACTTTCGTCTCTTTGTTGAAATTGGTTGAAATTCAAGTGTCTTTTCACATGTGGCTTTACAGCATACAAAGAATCTACAGGTTGGAGAGGCTTCAAGAAAAAGCTACTATTCCACATACTAACTGCTAACATAGATTTGTATACACTACTAAATTCCCCAAAAACAGCAACTTTTTGCCGATACTTTAGCATTACATTGTCAAAAATTCTCTTTACCTTACTCATGTAGTAATGTATTATAGGTGAAGTGCGGTAAACTTCAGTGTTATTTCCGACCATCACTTTTTGTATAATCGGTGTCAAGTTTTCAAGCTGCTTGTATTCAACTTCACTGACCACCTTCTTTATATAAACAGGATTTTTTGTTCTAGCGGAGATACACATTTCTGTTCTGTTATTCAAGTGATCATCATATTGATAAGTAGTTTGGTTCCAGCCAATACTTTCTTGAGCCTTTTGAAAAGGTAAGGAGTCAGCACACGAAAGTTTCTTGTAGTTTTGCCAATTAGTATGTGATTTTGCTCCATTCCCAAGATCCAAATCACCGTCCTTAGGTACAACATCTATAGGGATAGACTTGATGGATTTACTCTCTAATTTTACAGAACATAGTAAATCAGTATTAAAATTTGATACGCTTATTAATTTTTGCAAATGATTTAGCAGTTCATTGTCAAAAATTCTCTTTACCCCACTCATGAAGTAATGTAGTATACCCGAAGCACGGTAAACTGCAGTTTTAATTCCAACCATCACGTTTTGTATAAACGGTGTCATGTTTTCAAGATTTTTGTATTCCACTTCACTGTCCGCCTTGTTTATATAAACAGGATTTTTCATATTGGCAGAGATACACATTTTTGTTCTCTTATTAAAGTGACTATCATAGGGACAAATAGTTTGGAACCAGCCATTACTTCCTTCAGTCTTTCGAAAGGACATAAAGTCGAAACACAGCCTTTTCTTGTAAATTTGTCTACTATCAGTCGATTTTGCTTCATTCCCATGACCAAGATCACTGTCCTTAGGCATCACACCTACAAGGAAAGACTTGGCGGGTTTTTCATTTGAATTTGCAGAACATAGTAAATCAGTGTTAAAGTCTGAAACGCCTATTAATTTTTCCAGATGGGTTAGCAACCATTTGTTGAAGATTTTTCTCATGTTACTTTTATGATAAACTTTTTAGAATGACAATAACTTGACAAAATTAATCCTTTATATAGGTTGAATGACGCCATTACATGAAATTTGTAATGACGTTTTGCTATAACTGAAAAAATTTGACCTCTTTCTATGACGTCATACACAATGGAGCTGAGCGTGGAGTCCGAGGATTATTCCTCTGAATAATCAGGACAAATCCTGGTTTAGTTGCTAGAAAATGAATGAGGGGCATATAAAAAAAAACAATTTCACTGTTCGGCTTTTAAATTAATTAAAATCAAGAATATATATATGTATATATATATATATATATATATATATATATATATATATATATATATATATATATATATATATATATATATATATATATATATATATATTTATATATATATATATATATATATATATATATATATATATATATATATATATATATATATATACTACTACTACTACTAATAACTCACTGCAGCACCAAGCCGCCTGAGGCCAACACAGCTACGCACGCTCCTCCTCCAACCTAATCTATTTAAAGCCTCCCTCTTTACACCCTCCCAGGAAGTTCCCATTTCCTTTAAATCCTTATTTATGACATCCTCCCAACCCAGACAAGGACGACCTGCTTTCCGTGTAGCCCCAGACGGTTGGCCAAAAAGGACAATCTTCGGTAATCTGTCATCCTTCATCCGTAGAACGTGGCCTAGCCATCTCAACCTTTCTTTCATTATAGCCCCAGAGAGCGGGATTGAACCACACTTTTCGTACAACCTACTGTTTGAAATACGGTCAGTCAGCCGGGTACCCAGAACAATCCGTAGGCAATTTCTCTGGAAAACATCTAGTAAATTTTCATCTGCTTTTCGGAGTGTCCATGCTTCAGAGCCATATTTGACCACTGTCATCACTGTAGCTTCCAATATTCTAATCTTGGTTTGTAGGCTTATCTTTCTATTCTTCCAAACTTTTTTTAACTGTGAAAAAACACCCTGAGCTTTAGCTATTCTACTTTTAACATCTTCACTGCTCCCACCATCTTTACTAATAATACTACCAAGGTAACTGAAGCTCCCAACCTGATCAATCTTTTCGTTACCTAAGGTCACCTGTTCATCTTCACTTATTCCTAACCTTAGTGACTTAGTCTTCTTAACATTAATTTTCAAGCCTATTTTAGCACCCTGAACTCGTAAAACCTCTAAAAATTCATTCATTTTGCTCACACTTTCATCTAATATGCTTAAATCATCAGCATAATCTAAGTCCAGGAGCGTTCTTCCTCCCCATTTGATTCCATGGTCTCCAATTGCCTTTCCTGTGCTCCTTAAGACGAAGTCCATCAAAATGATCCATATAAAGGGGTATAGAACACAACCCTGCTTAACTCCTGATTTAATACAAAACCAGTTGCTAACCTCATTTCCTACCTTAACCGCAGCAGTATTATTCTCGTACATAGCGCAAATCACTTTAATGTATTTTTCTGGTATACCATATAACGATAAGACCTTTGTTAACGCTGTTCTATCAACAGAATCGAAAGCTTGCTCATAATCGATAAAACTAAGGACCAAAGGTGTTTGACAACGAAGGGACTTCTCAATTATTAACCTAAGAGTGAAAACATGGTCGACACATCCTCTACCTTTTCTAAAACCGCATTGTTCTTCCCTTAAAACTTTGTCTACAGCATGTCTCAGTCTAAAAAGTATCATATTACTCAGTAATTTGCTACCTACAGAGACCAGACTAATGCCTCGATAATTCCGACATTCACTCTTGTCACCTTTCTTATACAGTGGTTTAATTAAGGTTTTCCTAAAATCATTGGGTACTTCCCCTTTTTCAAAAATCATGTTCATAATCTTCAGTAGCTTATTCCTAACCTCAGAGCCACCATATTTAAGGAACTCATTAATCATACTATCAGCACCTGGGGCCTTATTATTTTTTAATCCTTCTAGTACTGTCGCTAATTCTTCCTCACTAAACAAATCTTCCTTCACATCCAAGGTATCACAAACTTTTTCATTTTCATCTATATCTTTTCCTGCAACTGTATCTCGGTTTAGCACATTCTCAAAATGTTCCACCCATCTTTCTTTAACTTTTTCCTTATCACTAATTGTGACCCCATTTCTATCTTTAACTGGGACTAGTCCGGATCGGCTACTCCCTTTCAATTTATTAACATGCCAGTATAATATTTTACTATTATGCCGTCTAGCCGCATCTTCCAGATCCTCAGCAATTTTATCCATCGCCTCCATTTCACATCTCCTTAGTTCATATTTTAATGCTTTCTCCACTTTCTTTACATTCCTTTTGTTTTCATACGACCTATCGCTCAGATAATTCTTATACAAACCCCTTCTACTCTCTATTAAACCTAAAGCTTTTTCACTAATATTCCTAGTTGCTGTGTTAGCACTCTTCCCTAGGACACCATCAGCAACTTCACAAATTGTTTTTCTGAAATTATTCCATCCATCTTCCACATTGTCAAATTTTAAACCCTCAAGTTTAGTACTCAACTGTTCCTGGAATTTTTTTCTCAAATTTTCATCCTGAAGTCTACCAACATCATAACTTCCCGGGAGGGAGTTACTCTTCCGAAATTTCAGCTTTAAATTAACCTTAGACACTACTAGATGGTGATCTTTACTTTTAACATCAATAACGGCACTCCTATACACCCTAGTATCTTGTATTGATCCTGCTAGTCTTCTGTTTACAATAACATAATCAATAAGGTTTGCTGTCTTACCATCACGTGAATACCATGTCAACTTATGGGCCATTTTGTGACCAAACACCGTATTGGTTATAACTAGGTTGTTATACCTACAAAATTGCAAAAGCCTATAGCCATTACTGTTTTCTTTTCCTACACCAAAATTACCTAGGCTAGGATACCATCTATCCCTATTTCTACCAACCTTGGCATTAAAATCTCCTAGCAAAAACACCATATTTCTACCTGGTACCCTGTCTATTTGCTCCTGTAACTGTAAGTAAAATTCATCTGAGTCACTAGTATCTCCATCAGTTGGTTCAATGGGGGCATATACTACTATAACTGATACCCTAAACTTTTTAGTCATAAAATGAGCAATTAGTATTCTATTATTAATACCTTCCCAGCCTAAACAAGACTTAGCAGCTTCCTTATTCATCATGAGCCCTACTCCCTGTCTATGTACCCCATCCTTCCTTCCTGAGTAAACAAATTCTATGTCACCTAATTTCATGCTTCCTACCCCTGGGATATGAGTTTCTGAAACTCCTAATAAATCCAGTTCAAACCGTCTGAATTCGTCAGTCAAAATGTCGATGCGATAGTCATTTTTTAACGTCGTAACATTCCAAGTTCCAATTTTCATGTTCTTTAAATCTTTGAAATTATTTTGGCCTCAAGAAAAGCAGTGATCCCGGATACCAGTGCAGGATGGGGACCAACATATCTTCTCAAGTCTACACCGAAGCGCTTAAGCCGGCTTAGAACCGGACAGCAAGAAGTCCCTGGGACCTCCAGTAAGTTGGAGGCTTTGTGCAATCCTGGGCCCATCTTGGTCACAACATGGTTTTCAGCACTTGGCGATGCTCTTCTATCAACAAGAGTCGAAATCCTGCACAGACAGTCCCAAGCCTATTACCTCCGACTCATTATATATTCATGCCTACAAATATTATGCTACTACGGGGAGGCAGCCCATAGTAGATAAATTAGCTAGGAAGAGGTTTTTCAGCCCGAAAACGCCCATCAAAACAAACCAAGCCCAGAAAATTATCCAATAATCAGAATCCCGTACGAGTGCTGTGTTGTTTACTAGGCTATAATTTCCTCGAGGGGCGCCACTCCTCAAGTGGGAAAAATTGACTTGATAAATATATATATAAATATATATATATATAAAATATATATATATTTTATATAAAATATATATATATATATTTTATATATATAATTATATTTTATATTTTATATAAATATATATATATATTTATATAAAATACTAGCTGTTGGGGTGGCGCTTCGCGCCACCCCAACACCTAGTTGGTGGGGGCGCTTCGCGCCCCCCCCAAGCCCCCCCGCGCGCGTAAGTCGTTACGCGCCATAATAGTTACGCGCCATTGTAGTTGTGTCCCTATGTCCCACCTGTGAATATAGATATATATATATATATGGTTTTAACTACGTAAAACTTGCGAATATACAACATTCTTTGCTGTCCCATTGTCTTTGCATATAAATAGATTGTCAGGTTTACCGACTCTTGAACATGCAACATATAATGGTCCATGGGAAAACAATCTGTATTCAGATCTATACCTCATGATTCTAATGATTGCCCTTGAGCTTTGTTGATGGTGATTGCTAATCGACCATTCCCTGTCCCGGTGTCCCGGTCGTCATTTACATCCCCCTGTTTCCCCCGGTGTCCCCGTTGTAGTTGTGTCCCTGTGTCCCGGTCGTCATTTATATTCCCTGTGTCCCGGGTCCCGGTCATCATTTGTATCCCGGTGTCCCGGTCTGTATATACATTCGTTTTTTAGTTTTGTTTTTCTCCTTTATTTTTTTCCTTTTTTTTTCTTTTTTAGCTTATTTAGATTTTTAGATTTTTTAGTTTTTTTTATTAGTTTTTAGTATTTATTTCTTTTTAGTTTTTTTGTCCCGGTCGTCATTTATATCCCCCTGTTTCCCCCGGTGTCCCCGTTGTAGTTGTGTCCCTGTGTCCCGGTCGTTATTTATATTCCCTGTGTCCCGGTCGTCATTTGTATCCCGGTGTACCGGTCTGTATATACATTCGTTTTTAGTTTTGTTTTTCTCCTTTATTTTTTTCCTTTTTTTTTCTTTTTTAGTTTATTTAGATTTTTAGATTTTTTAGTTTTTTTATTAGTTTTTAGTTTTTTTTTCTTTTTAGTTTTTTTGTAGTTTTTACCTTCTTTTTAGTTTTGTTAATTTTTTTTTTTACTTGTGTCCTGGTCGTCATTTATACTCCCTGTGTCCCGGTGCTTTGTTGATTGCTAATCGAACATTCCTTTTGTCCTGGTCGCTTTCTCTTTGAGTGTCGTCATTTATTAGTTTTTTCCTTTTTTTTTAGTTTTTTATTGGTTTTTACCTTTATTTTAGCTTATTTTTCAGTTTTTTCCTTTTTTTTAGTTTTTTTTTATTTTTTATTTTTTTTAGTTTTTTACCTTTTTTTAGTTTTTATAGTTTTTTTAGTTTTTTAGCTTTTTTACTTTTTTTATTAGTTTTTAGTTTTTTTTTGTAGTTTTTGCCTTTTTTTAGTTTTTTCAGTTTTTTTTTTAGTTTTTTATTGGTTTTTACCTTTATAGTTTTTTTAGTTTTTTAGCTTTTTTATTTTTTTTATTAGTTTTTAGTTTTTTTTGTAGTTTTTGCCTTTTTTTAGTTTTTTCAGTTTTGACGTCACCTAATCCAGTTTTTTCAGGTGACGTCACCTGACACATCCATCCATCCATCCATCCATCCATCCACAGACAGACAACTTATTTTTATATATATAGATATATATATATATATAAATATATATATATATATATATAAATATATATATATATATATATATATATATATATATATATATATAATATATATATATATATATATATATATATATATATATAGTAGCTGTTGGGGTGGCGCTTCGTGCCACCCCAACGCCTAGTTGGTGGGGCGCTTCGCGCCCCCCAAGCCCCCCCGCGCGCAAGTCGTTACGCGCCATATTAGTTATGCGCCATTGTAGTTGTGTCCCTGTGTCCCACCTGTGAATATAGATAGATTTATATATGTGTTTCAAACTACGTAAAAATTGCGAATAAACAACATTCTTGGCTTTCCCATTGTCTGTGCATATACAAAGCCGTATGTACTAATAATAACGTCATATGCAAACGCTCTTTTTACAAACAAACAAACATGCATCCACACAACTCCTTTTTATATAGATAGATAGATAGATAGATACAATACAAATTAACTGCGTAAAACTTGCGAATATACAACATTCTTCGCTGTCCAATTGTCGCTGCATATCTATACATTGTCAGGTTTACCGACCCTCGAACATGCAACGTACAATTGTCCATGGGAAAAACTATCAGTATTAAGATCTATACCACATTTTTCTAATGATTGACCTTGAGCTTTGTTAATGGTGATTGCAAATGCTAATCGAATTGGGAATTGCAATCTTTTAAATTGAAAAAGCAGATCCGTTGGAATCATGGGAATGCGAGGAATAAGAACAGCCTCACCCTCATAAGGCCCTGTCAAGA
>NC_088873.1:6600658-6624601 GCF_032884065.1 Artemia franciscana
GAAGCCCATTTTTAAACTAGACTGGGAGAAATTGTATTACAAAAATATTTTATGGGACATTTGCATGCTAGGAAACTTATGCCTGAAAACTTTTTGTGAAACATTGTACTTTCTAGATGAAATATAAACTTGAGAATAATTTCTCTCTGAAAGCAGTTATAAAATCTTTTGTAAATTCCTTAAAGTTTAACTAAATAAAAAAAAACAAGTTTTTTTTTAAATGAAAGTAAGGAACGACATTAAAACTTAAAACGAACAGAAATTACTCCGTATATGAAAGAGGCTTTTCCTTCTCAACGCCCCGCTCTTTACGCTAAAGTTTGACTCTTTCTCTTAACTCTACATTTTAAAACAGTAAAAAACTTTAGCGTAAAGAGCGGGGCGTTGAGAAGGAAACGTCTCTTTCATATCTTCTATCTATCTATATTAAAATAAGTTGTTTGTGTGTTATGTCTGTTACACTATGTCTGTTACGCCAGATTATATCTTCTATATATATATATATATATATATATATATATATATATATATATATATATATATATATATATATATATATATATATATATATCTATATATATAAAAATAAGTTGTCTGTCTGTCTGTGGATCAGGTGACATCATGTTTCTGTGTCCACTGACGTCATGAAATTAGTTGTCGTCATTTTTGCTTTGACGGTGACGTCATTCAAGATATTTCAGACATATGTTCACGTAGAAATCTATTAATGTTTAAGTTTACAATGACTGATGAACTTACAATGGCAAAAGCCGATGAAGATGCTCAAGAGTCTATGCCAAAAAACTTGCTGCTGATAGAGAAAGTCAGAAAAGAAAGCGTGCCGAGGAATCAAAAGAACAGCAAGGAAACAGGCTTGAGGCTAAAGAACGCAAAACCGCGCAGTTAGATGAAGATCCACCTGGACAGCGAGAGTCAAAACATATCAAAACTGAAAATGATAGCGATGATGATTGGGTTTGGGATTTTGACTTGGATAAGGTCATCAATGCCTACCAGATTTTAGTTAAAAAAACAAAAGTTCGGCGATATGTATTTCATAGTGAAGCTGAAAAATAAAGAAGAAAAAGAAAACTGAAAAAGAAAAAATGTAAAAAACTAAAAAATACTAAAAGAAAAACACTCAAAGAGAAATTACAGACCGGGACACAAATGACGACCGGGACAGAGGGAATATAAATAACGACCGGGACACTCAAAGAGAAATTACAGACTGGGATACCGGGACACAAATGACGACCGGGACACAGGGAATATAAATGACGACCAGGACACAGGTATTTAAGAATATCGTTCAAAGACAAATTTTTAATTGTAAGAAGACCGTTGAAAGAGAAATTTCTAATTGTAAAATGACTGAAGAACCTACAATGGCAACGGTACCACCATCGAAGTAGATAACCAGTGGGTTGTTCCATATTCCCCATTATTATCAAAAACATTTAATGCACACATAAACGTTGAATACTGTAACTCCGTAAAGGCAATCAAATACATATGTAATACGTCAACAAAGGCAGTGACATGGCAGTTTTTGGCTTGCAGCCCAAAATCAAAGATTCCGACGAAATCGTTCAATATCAGGCTGGAAGATACATAAGCAGTAATGAAGCTGTTTGGCGAATTCTTTCATTTCCGATACATGAACGTAGTCCAGCTGTTGTTCACTTACGGTACATTTACAGAATGGTCAACGAGTTTATTTCTCGGTAACCAACGTGCAACAAAGAGCCCTGAATCCACCGGATAAAAAATTAACAGCTTTTTTTCGCTTTGCAAAAATGATTCTTTTGCAAAAAAAAACTGCTGTATACTGAAGTGCCTTCGTATTACACGTGGAATACTAAAAATAAAGTATTTGAACGTTGAAAACAGGGTAAGTCAGTCGACGGCCAACCTACCATCTTCAAAGATACCACGATAGGAAGACTCTACACCGTTCACCCCAATCAACATGAATGCTTCTTTCTACGCCTGCTTTTGGTGAATGTACCCGGTCCGACATCCTTTGAGTATTTGAGAACTGTAAACGGTACTATACATGACACTTACCGTAGTGCATGCCAAGCTCTGAATTTATTGGAGAATGACCAACACTGGGATAACTGCAACAATGACGCGTGCGAAACGTCAACCCCAAGTGAAATTCGTGCATTGTTTGGCATCATTTTAACAACTTGCTCTCCATAAGCTCCTACAGAGTTATGGGGAAAATATAAGTCAAAAATGTCCGTAGATATACTCCATCAAAAACAGTTAGAGACGTCAGATATGACTTTTGATTTTACATCAGAAATTTATAACTACACTTTAGTTATTATAGAAGATTTGTGCGTACGTATGGCAAACAAACCTCTTCAGGATTTGGGAATGCCTTCATCTAACCGTATCGCTGCTGTTTCGACATGTGTAGAATTGGATCGTGAACAAAGTTACAGTACGAGTAATCTATTGTCGTATGTACAAAATAACATTTCCAAGTTAACGTCGGAACAAAAAGACATTTATGATACGATACTCAATTTCAGGACGTATACAACTACCTGCTGATTTCTGTAATTTAGTGACGTACAAAAATGAATTGATTGAAAATGTATTTCCGAATATTCTAAAAAATTATAAAAATAATAAATGGCTAAGTGAAAGAGCGATTCTTGCACCCAAAAATATAGACGTCCACGAAATCAACAATATTGTTTTGACCAAGATTCGAGACCAAGCAGTCCTTTACAAGTCAGTCGACACAATTTTGGAACCAATGAAGCGGTTAATTATCCATCTGAATTTTTAAATTCCAAAAATCTTTCAGGGTTTCCACCACACGTGCTACAACTAAAAATAGGCGTACCAATAATACTTTTAAGAAATATCAACCCACCAAAGCTTTGCAATGGCACGCGACTTGCCGTAAAAAAACAATGGAAAACCCAATAGAGGCCACAATCTTGACAGGGCCTTTTGAGGGTGAGGCTGTTCTTATTCCTCGCATTCCCATGATTCCAACGGATCTGCCTTTTCAATTTAAAAGATGGCAATTCCCAATTCGATTAGCATTTGCAATCACCATTAACAAAGCTCAAGGTCAATCATTAGAAAAATGTGGTATAGATCTTAATACTGATTGTTTTTCCCATGGACAATTGTACGTTGCATGTTCGAGGGTCGGTAAACCTGACCATCTATTTATATGCAGCGACAATTGGACAGCGAAGAATGTTGTATATTCGCAAGTTTTACGCAGTTAATTTGTATTGTATCTATCTATCTATCTATCTATATAAAAACGAGTTGTGTGTATGCATGTTTGTTTGTTTGTAAATAGAGCGTTTGCATATGACGTCATTATTAGTACATACGGCTTTGTATATGCACAGACAATGGGAAAGCCAAGAATGTTGTATATTCGCAATTTTTACGTAGTTTAACTCCTGCAGACGAAATGAATGCTTGCCTGAAAAATTCTAATTTATGGGCACACGTAAAAATATTAAAATTAACTACAAATATGCGTGTCCGATTGCAAAACGATGACTCTGGTCAAACATTTTCAGATCAATTGCTGGCAATTGGAAACGGAAAGCTCCCAGCAGTGGGAAAGCCAAAAAATGTTGTATATTCGCAATTTTTACGTAGTTTGAAACACATATATAAATCTATCTATATTCACAGGTGGGACACAGGGACACAACTACAATGGCGCGTAACTAATATGGCGCGTAATGACTTACGCGCGCGGGGGGGCTTGGGGGGCGCGAAGCGCCCCACCAACTAGGTGTTGGGATGGCGCGAAGCGCCATCCCAACAGCTAGTATATATATATATATATATATATATATATATATATATATATATATATATATATATATATATATATATATATATATATATATATATATATATATATATATATATATATATATATATATATATATATATATATATATATATATATACACCTATATATATATATATATATATATATATATATACACCTATATATATATATATATATATATATATATATATACACCTATATATATATATATATACACCTAGTTGGTGGGGCGCTTCGCGCCCCCCCCCAAGCCCCCCCGCGCGCGTAAGTCGTTACGCGCCATATTAGTTACGCGCCATTGTAGTTGTGTCCCTATGTCCCACCTGTGAATATAGATATAGATATATATATATATATATATATATATATATATATATATATATATATATATATATATATATATATATATATATATATATATATATATATATATATATATATATATATATATATATATATATATATATATATATATATATATATATATATATATATATATATATATATATATATATATATATATATGTTTTTAACTACGTAAAACTTGCGAATATACAACATTCTTTGCTGTCCCATTGTCTGTGCATATAAATAGATTGTCAGGTTTACCGACTCTTGAACATGCAACATATAATGGTCCATGGGAAAACAATCCGTATTCAGATCTATACCTCATGATTCTAATGATTGCCCTTTTTGTAATATTCCCTGTGTCCCGGTCGTCATTTGTGTCCCGGTGTTCCAGTCTGTGATTTCTCTTTGAGTGTCCCGGGCGTCATTTATATTCCTTGTGTCCCGGTGTCCCGGTCGTCATTTATATCCCCCTGTGCCCCCCGGCGTCCCCATTGTAGTTGTGTCCCTGTGTCCCGGTCGTCATTTATATTCCCTGTGTCCCGGTCGTCATTTGTATCCCGGTGTCCCGGTCTGTATATACATTCGTTTTTTAGTTTTGTTTTTCTCCTTTATTTTTTTCCTTTTTTCTTTTTTTTCTTTTTTAGTTTATTTAGATTTTTAGATTTTTTAGTTTTTTTATTAGTTTTTAGTTTTTTTGTAGTTTTTACCATTTTTTTAGTTTTTTTAGTTTTTTTTTTTACTTATGTCCTGGTCGTCATTTATACTCCCTGTGTCCCGGTCGTCATTTGTGTCTCGTGAAATAATTCAGACGTCATATGCGGATTTTTTATTAGTTATTAGATTTTTACCTTTTTTTAGTTTTTTTTAGTTTTTTAGCTTTTTTAGTTTTTTTTTCTTTTTAGTTTTTTTTGTAGTTTTTACCTTTTTTAGTTTTTTTCTTCTTTTGTATTAGTGTGAAATAATTCAGACGTCATATGCGGACAAACATGACGTCACCTGATCCACAGATCCACACACAGACAACTTATTTTTATTAATATTTTTTTAGTTTTCTTTTTCTCTTATTTTTCAGTTTTTTCCTTTTTTTTAGTTTTTTCTTTTTTAGTTTTTAGTTTTTTTTTGTTTTTTACCTTTTTTTAGTCTTTTAGTTTTTTTAGTTTTTTAGCTTTTTTAGTTTTTTTATTAGTTTTTAGTTTTTTTTAGTTTTTGCCTTTTTTTAGTTTTTTCAGTTTTTTTTAGTTTTTAGTTTTTTACCTTTTTTTAGTTTTTTTTAGTTTTTTAGCTTTTTTAGTTTTTTTTCTTTTTAGTTTTTTTTGTAGTTTTTACCTTTTTTAGTTTTTTTTCTTCTTTTGTATTAGTGTGAAATAATTCAGACGTCATATGCGGACAAACACGACGTCACTCGACAGACAGACAGACAGACATAACCCACAAACAACTTATTTTTATATATATTTATTCATATTTTTTTAGTTTTCTTTTTCTCTTTTATTTTTCAGTTTTTTCCTTTTTTTTAGTTTTTTTCTTTTTTAGTTTTTAGTTTTTTTTAGTTTTTTACCTTTTTTTAGTTTTTTTTAGTTTTTTTAGTTTTTTAGCTTTTTTAGTTTTTCTATTAGTTTTTATTTTTTTTGTAGTTTTTGCCTTTTTTTATTTTTTTCAGTTTTTTTTTTAGTTATTAGATTTTTACCTTTTTTTAGTTTTTTTAGTTTTTTAGCTTTTTTAGTTTTTTTTTTCTTTTTAGTTTTTTTTGTAGTTTTTACCTTTTTTAGTTTTTTTCTTCTTTTGTATTAGTGTGAAATAATTCAGACGTCATATGCGGACAAACATGACGTCACCTGATCCATCCACAGATCCACACACAGACAACTTATTTTTATATATATAGATATATATATATATAAGTTGTATGTATTTTTGTGTTGAGGGTTTGCATTTGACGTTTGAAAAATAAAGAAAAAAAAGAAAACAAACTAAAATGTAAAAACTGGAAATTGCATAAATATTTCGAAATATTTTGACAATAGATTAAAATAATTCAAAAACCTTAAAACAGATATTTAAAATTTTGAGATTCATTATAAATTGTTGAGCTTTAGCAAGCTTGGCACGTGAAGAGGAATTTTTAGTATAGATCTTAAAATGACAGAAGAAACAGCCGAGGAAGCTGCTAAAATAGTTGATTCAAAGAGAAATTTTTGTATAAATCCTACAATGGCAGAAGAAACAGCCGAGGAATCTGCTCAAAGGGTTAATGCCAAAAGGCTTGCGGCTAAAGAACGCAAAACCGCGCAGTTAGATGAAAATCCACCTGGACAGCGAGAGTCAAAACGTATCAAAACTGAAAATGATAGCGATGATGATTGGATTTGGGATTTTGACTTGGATAAGGTCATCAATGCCTACCAGATTTAAGTTAAAAAAACAAAGGTTCGGCGATATGTATTTCATAGTGACGCTGAAAAAGAAAACTGAAAAAAGAAAAATGGTAAAAAACTAAAAAGAATAAACTAAAAAAACACCTAAAAGGTAAAAAAAAAGAAAAAGAAAAAACCTAAAAAGAAATAACATAAAAAAAATAAAAAAAAAATACTATGAAATACATATTGATCTGATATCTGAAAATGTTTGACCAGAGTCATCGTTTTGCAATCGGACACGCACATTTGTAGTTAATTTTAATGTTTTTACGTGTGCCCATAAATTAGAATTTTTCAGGCAAGTATTCATTTCGTCTGCAGGGGTTGATCTAGGTATTATAGGTAATGTTTGCCTGAAATCTCCCACAAGCAATATTAATGTGCTGCCAAAGGGTTTCGAATTCCCTCACAAATCTTTCAAACATTGATCCAGAGCCTCGAGCGATTTTTTGTGTGACATTGTGCAATCGTCCTAAATAATAAGTTTGCATTGGTGCAATACTTTACCTATCCCACATGATTTGGAAATATTGCACGTGGGAGTTTCTGTAGAATGCAAATTCAGAGGCAATTTCAAAGCGGAATGAGCAGTTCTTCCACCAGGCAGCAACGTTGCGGCTATTCCAGATGACGTAATTGCCAACGCTATATCATTTTTTGATCGAATTGATGCCAGAATCAGTTTTATCACAAACGTTTTATCAGTACCTCCTGGGGCATCCAAAAAGAAAATTTCTCCAACGTTGTTATCAACACAATGTATTATCGTATCATAAATGTCTTTTTGTTCCGACGTTAACTTGGAAATGTTATTTTGTACATACGACAATAGATCACTCGTACTGTAACTTTGTTCACGATCCAATTCTACACATGTCGAAACAGCAGTGGTACGATTAGGTGTAGGCATTCCAAAATCCTGAAGAGGTTTATTTGCCATACATACGCACAAATCTTCTATAATAACTAAAGTGTAGTTATAAATTTCTGATGTAAAATCAAAAGTCATATCTGACGTCTCTAACCGTTTTCGATGGAGTATATCTTCGGACATTTTTGATTTTTATTTTTCCCATAACTCTGTAGGAGCTGATGGAGAGCAAGTTCTTAGTATGATGCCAAACAATGCACGAATTTGACTTGGAGTTGACGTTTCGCACGCGTCATTGATGCAGTTATCCCAGTGTTGGTCATTCTCCAATAAATTCAGAGCTTGGCAGGCACTACGGTAAGTGTCATGTATAGTACCGTTTACAGATCTCAAATATTCAAAGGACGTCGGACCGGGTACATTCACCAAAAGCAGGCGTAGAAAGAAGCATTCATGTTGATTGGGGTGAACGGTGTAGAGTCTTCCTATCGGGGTATCTTTGAAGATGGTAGGTTGGCCGTCGACTGACTTACCCTGTTTTCGACGTTCAAATACTTTATTTTTAGTATTCCACATGTACTACGAAGGCACTTCAGTATACAGCAGTTTTTTTGCAAAATAATCATTTTTGCAGAGCGAAAAGAAAGCAGTTAACCTTGTATCCGTTGGATTCAGGGCTCTTTTTTACACGTTGGATTTCGTAAAATAAACACGTTGACCATTCTGTAAATGTACCGCTAAGTGAAAAACAACTGGACTACGTTCATCTATCGGAAATGAAAGAATTCGCCAAACAGCTTCATTACTGCTTATGTATCTTCCAGCCTGATATTGTACGATTTCGTCGATATCTTTGATTTCGGACTGCAAGCCAAAAACTGCCATGTCACTGCCTTTGTTGACGCATTTACATATGTATTTGATTGCCTTTACGGAGTTACAGTACTCAACGTTTATGTGTGCATTAAATGTTTTTGATAATAATGGGGAATATGGAACACCCCACTGGTTATCTACTTCGATGGTGGTACCGTTACACTTCTTTGTTATTGCTGTTTTACCGCCATCTTCAGTAGATCTTCTTCTATATTGTGGGTAACCATCATTGCCAGTAATTGTGTTGGATACTAAAAGTCGAGGATATTGCTTTGTGCACCTTCCTTGGGCCATGCATGGTCAGTGCACCGCAAGGTCCATGTATCATATTTTTTACAACAATATCATATAACCCCTTATCGACATTTTCATCAGGTATTTCAGCGGAAATCACATCATCAATTTCGTTAGAAGTAATTTTATTATGTAGCCAGATTAGTATATGTGCGTGTGGCAAACCGCGTTTTTGCCATTCCACTGAGTACATTCACCATCGCACTGACCCAAACACCAAGTTTTACTATGTAGTTTATCAGTGATTTCAACTTTCGCCGGAAGACACGGGCCGTAATGTCATGTCTATGAACCGCCGATTGTCCTTGAAGTTAAAGCTGCTGTATCTCGTCGCAAGATTGATTACATGTAAATGTAATAAATAAATCTGGACGACCATAGAGACGAACATACGCAATAGCATCTTGAGCATATTCATGCATATGACGGGGACTGCCAGCATATGACGAAGGTAAAATCGTTAATCTTCCAACATTTGTGGTATTACTGTCATTTAGAACTGCATCTCGCAAATGAATGTATTGCTCAGAGCGGAGCTTGGTCTGATTCAGACGGATATATAGCAAACGTTCTGATTCAATTTTTGCATACATATCAACGACATATTAGTGAAACAATTGACGGCATTTTAAAATATAATTATCTTCATCCTGCCGAATCATTAGTCTATAGGAATAATAATGCATTGCATTGCATTTCTTATTCATTTCTTTGTTAGTGGCTGGATTCATCAATTCAATATTAAAGTGATAGCCGTCGGCTCCATCCCAAAAAATGATAGGATATTGTAGGGCATCGTAGCATCGATGAGTTTCAGCAATTCTTACCAACTGAGCGTTTCGCTTATGAAGAATAATATCTCGAGGTAAAAACTGATCATCGACCATAACGATTGCCACTTCGTCGATAGTTGGAGCATTGTATCTACGCACATGTTGGCCAGGAGGCGTTTTGTCAGCAGAAATAACAATTTTATGCGTATCAGTAGGCATCAAATCGTTGGCTGTTTTGAACAGACGTACTAAATTATTATTTTCGTGGAAAAGATGTTGCAATTGGGAAACGATTGTCCTTTCAACGTTGGGAGAAATTTCGCAACGTGCATTCAATTCAGAATTTCTATCACTGACGAAGTACAATTGTAAAAATTTATGATTCTCGCCTGAGAATGGTAGAAGGGACCCTGCTCTATGGTAAATTTGCCCTTTTACTTTGAAAGTAGGGATAAATTGATCTGGATTTTCGATTTGGGCACCAAACGACGTCATTTGGAAACATGAGTTATATTTTCTGATCTGTGATAAAAAAAAACGCTTAGATTCTGACGTAGTTCCAGTAAGCAAAATCTTCAATAGTTCTGGTGGTGCAGCAAATATAGGAAGTTTAACTTTTCCTGAGGCGCAACACACTCCCATTGTTTCACCATTGAATTTCAAGGCCTTGCAATAGGGACAAATTTTAGACATAGTCCCGATTTGAACACATCTACTCAAGCTATAATCATCGACTGGGCTGTACCTGAATGCCAGGCGATAATTTTCAGGTTGCTCTATTGATTCCTCGGCACGCTTTCTTTTCGTACTTTCTCTATCAGCCGCAAGCCTGTTGTCTTGCTGTTTTTGTGATTCCTCGACACGCCTTCTTTTTTTACTTTATATTTTAGCAGCAAGTCTGGTTTCGCGTTGCTCTGGTAGTTCCTCGACACGCCTTCGTTGACGTAAATTACACATTCCTAATCTAGCATTATCTCTTGAAGCCGCAAGCCTGTTTTAACGTTGCTCCTGTGATTCCTCGACACGCCTTCTTGTTTTACTTTCTCTTTCAGCAGCAAGTCTGGTTTGCGTTGCTCTGGTAGTTCCTCGACACGCCTTCGTTGACGTAAATTTCACATTCCTAATCTGGCCCTTTCTCTTTGAACCACAAGCCTGGTTTTACTTTTTGGTAACATTCTATAACATTGACAGTTAAAACAATCTTCACGCGCCATGCTTGCTAAAGCTCAACAATTTATAATAAACCTCAAAATTTTAAGTATCTTTTTTAAGGTTTTCAAATTACATTAATCTATTGTCAAAAAATTTCGAAATATTTATGCAAAGCCAGTTTTTACATTTAAACCCTCAACACAAAAATACATACAACTTATTTATTTATATATATATATATATATATAAATATATAGAAGATATAATCTGGCGTAACAGACATAGTGTAACAGAAATAACACACATACAACTTATTTATATATATATATATAGATAAGTTGTCTGTGTGTGTGTGTCGAGTGACGTCAGGTTTGTGTGTCGACTGACGTCATGTTTGTCGACTGACGTCATTATAAGGATTGAGCTGTATGCGTCATGAAGTTGTTTGTCGACTGACGTCATGTTTGTCAACTGATGAAATTACATACCGGGACACAAATGACGACCGGGACCAGGGAATATAAATGACGACCGGGAACCTCAAAGAGAAATTGCAGACTGGGACACCCGGACACAAATCACGACCGGGACACAGGGAATATAAATGATGACCGGGACACAGGGACACAACTACAACGGGGACAACGGGGGCACAGGCGGGATAGATAAATGACGACCGGGACACACGGGTTGTTCGAATAGAAATTACAGACCGGGACATAAATGACGACCAGGACACAGGGAATATAAATGACGACCGGGACACTCAAAGAGAAATTACAAACTGGGACACAAATGACGACCGGGACACAGGGAATATAAATGACGACCGGGACACTCAAAGAGAAATTACAGACCGGGACACAAATGACGACCGGGACACCGGGACAGAGGGAATATAAATGACGACCGGGACACTCAAAGAGAGATTACAGACTGGGATACCGGGACACAAATGACGACCGGGACAAAGGGAATATAAATGACGACCAGGACAAAGGGACACAACTACAACGGGGACGCACAGGGGGATATATAAATGACGACGGGGACACAGGGAATGTATTTCATATATATTTCATAGTGACACTGAAAAATAAAGAAGAAAAAGAAAGCTGAAAAAAGAAAAAAGGTAAAAAACTAAAAAAAAATAAAAAAACTAAAACAAAAACTGAAAAATATAAAAAAATAAAAAAAAACAACAGCTAAGAGCTCATATGGCACTTGTGACGAGAAGAGAAGAGCTAAGACCCATGAGATCATATGGTATGAGCTCTAACAAAATTCTATGAATCAATAGATTGATTTAAAAAGGAAAATAAGAGGCTTAATCCCCGTCAAGATTTAAAATAAGAGCTCTAAGTCACGATGTCCTTCTAAATATCAAAATTCATTAAGATCCGATCACCCACTCGTAAGTTATAAATACCTAATTTTTTCTAATTTTTCCTCTCCCTTTAGCCCCCCAGACAGTCGAATCTGGGAAAACGACTTTATCAAGTAAAATAGTGCAGCTCCCTGACACGCCTATCAATTTCCCTCGTTCTAGTACGTCCAGAAGCAGCCAACTCGCCAAATCACTGAACCCCTCCGCCCAACTCCCCCAAAGAGAGCGAATCCAGTACGATTCTGTGAATCACGTATCAAGGACATGTGTATATTCTATCCACCAAGCTTCATCCCGATTCCTACACTCCTAGTGTCTTTCCAAGATTTCCCCCTACAACTCCCCCCAATGTCAAACGATCTGGTCGGGATTTGAAATAAGAGCTCTGAGACATGAATTCTTTCTAAAAATCAAATTTCATTAAGATCCGATCATCTTTTTCGTAAGATAAAAATACCCCAATTTTCACGTTTTCCAAGAATTCCGGTTTCCCCCTCCAACTCCCCCCAACGTCAAAGGATCTGGTCGGAATTTAAATAAGAACTTTAAAGCATAAGATCCTTCTAAATATCAAATTTCATTAAGATCTGGTCACCCTTTCGTAAGTTACAAATTCCTCAATTTTCAAAATTACCCCCCCTCTAATTCCACCAAAGAGAGCAGATCCGGTCCGGTTATGTCAGTCACGTATCTTAGACAGGTTTTTATTCTTCCCATCCAGTTTCATCCTGATCTCAGTGCTTTAAGTATTTTCTAAGATTCCCGGTCCTCCCCCTACTGCCCCCCCCCCAATTACGCTTGATCCGGTTGAGATTTAAAATAAGAGATCTGAGTTACGAGGTCCTTCTAAATAAAAAGTTTCGTGAAGATCCGATCACTCCTTCGTAAGTTAAAAATACGTCGTTTTTTCTTATTTTTCAGAATTAACCACCCCCCTCCCAATAGATCGGATCCGTTCCAATTATGTAAATCACGTATGTAAGACTTCTGCTTATTTTTCCCACCAAGTTTTATCCCGATCCCTCCAATCTAAGCGTTTTCCATCATTTTAGGTTCCCCCACCCCAAACTTCCCCCAACGTCACCAGATTCAGTCAGGATTTAAAATAAGAGCTTTGAGACACAATATCCGTCTAAATATCAAATTTCATTGAGATCCGATAAACCGTTCGTAATTTAAAAATACCTCATTTTTTCTAATTTTTCAGAATTAACCCCTACCCCAACTACCCCAAAGAGAGCGGATCCGTTCCGGTTATGTCAATCATGTAGCTAGGACTCCACCATTTTTTCCACCAAGTTTCATCCCGATCCCTCCACTCTAAGTGTTTTTCAAGTCTTAGGTTTCCCCCTCCCAACTCCCCCCCTAATATCACAAGATCTGGTCGGGTTTTAAATAAGAGCACTGAGCCACGATATCCTTCTAAATATCAAATTTCATTGAGATCCGATCACCTGTTCGTAAGTTAAAAATACCTCATTTTTTCTAATTTTTCAGAAATACCCCTCCCCCCAACTATCCCAAAGAGAACGGATTCGTTCCGTTTATGTCAATCATGTATCTAGCACTTGTGTTTATTTTTCCCACCAAGTTTCATCCCGATCCCTCCACTCTAAGTGTTTTCCAAGTTTTAGGCTTCCCACTCCCAACCCCCCCCCCCCAATGTCACCATATCTGGTTGGAATTTAAAATAAGAGCTCTAAGACAAAATATCCTTCTAAACATCAAATTTCATTGAGATCCGATAACCCATTCGTAAGTTAAAAATACCTCATTTTTTCAAATTTTTCAGAAATAACCGGCCCTCCACTCCCCCCCCCCAGATGGTAACATTGGGAAACCGACTATTTCTAATTTAAGCTGGTCCCGTCCCGGATATGCCTGCCAAATTTCATCGTCCTAGCTTACCTGGAAGTGCCTAAAGTAGCAAAACCGGGACCGACAGACAGACAGACCGACAAAATTGGCGATTGCTATATGTCACTTGGTTAATACCAAGTGCCATAAAAACCTAAAGAGAAAAAAAGAAAAAAAAAGAAAAAAATAGTAAAAGGTAAAAAACTAAAAAGAAAAAAAAATAAAAAAGCTAAAAAACTGAAAAAAAGAAAAAACTAAAAAAAAACTGGGAATTGCACAAATATTTCAATATATTTTGACAATAGATTAAAGTAATTGGAAAACCTTAAAACAGATACCCAAAATTTGAGGTTTATTATAAATTGTTGGAGCTTTAGCATGCTTGGCACGTAAAGATTTTTCCAAGTGTCAATGTTAGAATGAAGAGAAAACAAATCAATAAAAAGAAGAAACTAAAAAAAAAAAAACTAAAAAAGAAAAAAACTAAGAAAAGAAAAAACTAAAAAAGAAATAAAAATAAAAAAGAAACTTTATCTATATATATAAAATTAAGTTGTATATATGCATGTTTGTTTGTTTGTGGGTTTGCATTTGACGTCATTATAAGTATATAAGGCTTTGTCTATGACGTCATTATAAGATGACACTACAGACCGGGACACCAGGACACAAATGACAACCAGGACACAGGGAATATAAATGACGACTGGGACAATCAAAGAGAAATTACAGACCGGGACACAAATGGCTACCAGGACACCAGGACAGAGAGAATGTAAGTGACGACCGGGACACTCAAAGAGAAATTACAGACTGGGACATCGGGACACAAATGACGACCGGGACACAGAGACACAACTACAACGGGGACGCGGGGGGCACAGGGGGATATATAAATGACGAAGGGGACACAGGGAATGTTCGACTAGCAATCAACAGCAACAAAGCTCAAGGGCAATCATTAGAATAATGAGGTATAGATCTGAATACGGATTGTTTTCCCATGGACAACTATATGTTGCATGAGCCGGTAAACCTGACAATCTATTTATATGCACAGACAATGGGATAGCGAGGAATGTTGTATATTCGCAAATTTTACGTAGTTAAAACATATATCTATATATCGACTGACGTCATGTTTTCGACTGACGAAATTGCAGACCGGGACATCGGGACACAAATGACGACCGGGAAATAGGGAATATAAATGACGACCGGGACACTCAAAGAGAAAGCGACCGGGACACAAGGAATGTTCGATTATCAATCACCATCAACAAAGCACCGGGACACAAATGACGACCGGGACACAGGAAATATAAATGACAACCAGGACACTCAAAGAGAAATTACAGACCCTGACACTGGAACACAAATGACGACCGGGACACCGCGACACAGGGAATATAAATGACGACCGCGACACTCAAAGAGAAATTACAGACTGGGACACCGGGACACAAATGACGACCGGGACACAGGGAAACAACAAAAACGGGGACGCCGGGGGGCACAGTGGGATATATAAATGACGAAAGGGACACAGGGAATGTTCGATTAGCACTCACCATCTCAACAAAGCTCAAGGGCAATCATAAGAATAATGAGGTATAGATCTGAACTCCCATGTTTTTCCCATGGACAATTATATGTTGCATGTTCAAGAGTCGGTAAACCTGACAATCTATTTATATGCACAGACAATGGGACAGCCAAGAATGTTGTACATTCGCATATATATATATATATATATATATATATATATATATATATATATATATATATATATATATATATATATATATATATATATTCTATATTCACAGGTGGAACACAGGGACACAACTACTAGCTGTTAGCACCATTAGCTAATATATATATATATATATATATATATATATATATATATATATATATATATATATATATATATATATATATATATATATATATATATATATATATATATATATATATATATGTATATATATATATATATATGTATATATATATATATATATATATATATATATATATATATATATATATATACTAGCTGTTATATATATATATGGTATATATATATATATATATATATATATATATATATATATATATATATATATACCTAGTTGGTGGGGGCGCTTCGTGCCCACCCAAGCCCCCCCCCCCGCGCGTAAGTCGTTACACGCCATTGTTGTTGTGTCCCTGCGTCCCACCTGTGGATACAGAAAGATATATATATATATATATATATATATATATATATATATATATATATATATATATATATATATATATATATATATATATATATATATATATATATATATATATATTTATATATATGTTTTTAACTACGTAAAACTTGCGAATATGCAACATTTTCAATCAAATATATAAATTACTGTGATGAGTCCCTTAGATTGAGTTCATTTTTTTAGCTATTTGACTTTACATTTACTACTTTTACAGTTAGATCCTTGTGATGGTTAAAACCGCCGTTAAAAATGCCAGAAATGAAACATTTTATATGAAATTAGCTAAGATTAAAAGCATAAATTAAGAATATACATACATATATATATATATATATATATATATATATATATATATATATATATATATATCTATATATATAAAAATAAGTTGTCTGTCTGTCTGTGGATCAGGTGACGTCATGTTTCTGTGTCGACTGACGTCATGAAATTAGTTGTCGTCATTTTTGCTTTGACGGTGACGTCATTCAAGATATTTAAGACATATGTTCACGTAGAAATCTACTAATGTTTAAGTTTACAATGACTGATGAACTTACCATGGCAAAAGCCGATGAAGATGCTCAAAGAGTCTATGCCAAAAAACTTGCTGCTGATAGAGAAAGTCAGAAAAGAAAGCGTGCCGAGGAATCAAAAGAACAGCAAGGAAACAGGCTTGAGGCTGATAGAGAAAGAAAGAACAGAAAGTGTGCCGAGGAATCAAAAGAACAGCAAGGAAACAGGCTTGAGGCTGATAGAGAAAGAAAGAACAGAAAGCGTGCCGAGGAATCAAAAGAACAGCAAGGAAACAGGCTTGAGGCTGATAGAGAAAAAAAGAACAGAAAGCGTACCGAGGAACTACCAGAGCAACGCGGAAGCAGACTTGCTGCTAAAAGAGAAAGTGAAAAAAGACGGCGTGCCGAGGAATTACAAGAACAGCAAGAAATCAGGCTTGCTGCTGATAGAGAAAGTAAGAAAAGAAAGCGTGCCGAGGAATCACATGAACAGCAAGAAATCAGGCTTGCTGCTGATAGAGAAAGTAAGAAAAGAAAGCGTGCCGAGGAATCAGAGCAACCTGAAAGTTATCGCCTGGCATTCAGGTACAACCCAGTCGATGATTATAGCTTGAGTAGATGTGTTCAAATCGGGACAATGTCTAAAATTTGTCCCTATTGCAAGGCCTTGAAATTCAATGGTGAAACAATGGGAATGTGTTGCGCATCAGGAAAAGTTAAACTTCCTCTATTGGCTGCACCACCAGAGCCATTGAAGACGAACGAATGCTTGCCTGAAAAATTCTAATTTATGGGCACACGTAAAAATATTAAAATTAACTACAAATATGCGTGTCCGTTTGCAAAACGATGACTCTGGTCAAACATTTTCAGATCAATTGCTGACAATTGGAAACGGAAAGCTCCCAGTAGACTCAATTTCAGGACGTATACAACTACCTGCTGATTTCTGTAATTTAGTGACGTCCAAAAATGAATTGATTGAAAAAGTATTTCCGAATATTCTAAAAAATTATAAAAATAATAAATGGCTAAGGCAAAGAGCGATTCTCGCACCCAAAAATATAGACGTCCACGAAATCAACAATATTGTTTTGACCAAGATTCGAGACCAGGCAGTCCTTTACAAGTCAGTCGACACAGTTTTGGAACCAAATGAAGCGGTTAATTATCCATCTGAATTTTTAAATTCCATAGATCCTTCAGGGTTTCCACCACACGTGCTACAACTAAAAATAGGCGTACCAATAATACTTTTAAGAAATATCAACCCACCAAAGCTTTGCAATGGCACGCGACTTGCCGTAAAAAAAACAATGGAAAACCTAATAGAGGCCACAATCTTGACAGGGCCTTATGAGGGTGAGGCTGTTCTTATTCCTCGCATTCCCATGATTCCAACGGATCTGCTTTTTCAATTTAAAAGATTGCAATTCCCAATTCGATTAGCATTTGCAATCACCATTAACAAAGCTCAAGGTCAATCATTAGAAAAATGTGGTATAGATCTTAATACTGATAGTTTTTCCCATGGACAATTGTACGTTGCATGTTCGAGGGTCGGTAAACCTGACAATGTATAGATATGCAGCGACAATTGGACAGCGAAGAATGTTGTATATTCGCAAGTTTTACGCAGTTAATTTGTATTGTATCTATCTATCTATCTATCTATATAAAAACGAGTTGTGTGGATGCATGTTTGTTTGTTTGTAAAAAGAGCGTTTGCATATGACGTCATTATTAGTACATACGGCTTTGTATATGCACAGACAATGGGAAAGCCAAGAATGTTGTTTATTCGCAATTTTTACGTAGTTTGAAACACATATATAAATCTATCTATATTCACAGGTGGGACACAGGGACACAACTACAATGGCGCATAACTAATATGGCGCGTAACGACTTGCGCGCGGGGGGGCTTGGGGGGCGCGAAGCGCCCCACCAACTAGGCGTTGGGGTGGCACGAAGCGCCACCCCAACAGCTAGTATATATATATATATATATATATATATATATATATATATATATATATATATATATATATATATATATATATATATATATATATATATATATATATATATATATATATATATATATATATATATATATATATATATATATATATATATATATATATATATATATATATATATATATCTTGATTTTAATTAATTTAAAAGCCGAACAGTGAAATTGTTTTTTTTTATATGCCCCTCATTCATTTTCTAGCAACTAAACCAGGATTTGTCCTGATTATTCAGAGGAATAATCCTCGGACTCCACGCTCAGCTCCATTGTGTATGACGTCATAGAAAGAGGTCAAATTTTTTCAGTTATAGCAAAACGTCATTACAAATTTCATGTAATGGCGTCATTCGACCTATATAAAGGATTAATTTTGTCAAGTTATTGTCATTCTAAAAAGTTTATCATAAAAGTAACATGAGAAAAATCTTCAACAAATGGTTGCTAACCCATCTGGAAAAATTAATAGGCGTTTCAGACTTTAACACTGATTTACTATGTTCTGCAAATTCAAATGAAAAACCCACCAAGTCTTTCCTTGTAGGTGTGATGCCTAAGGACAGTGATCTTGGTCATGGGAATGAAGCAAAATCAACTGATAGTAGACAAATTTACAAGAAAAGGCTGTGTTTCGACTTTATGTCCTTTCGAAAGACTGAAGGAAGTAATGGCTGGTTCCAAACTATTTGTCCCTATGATAGTCACTTTAATAAGAGAACAAAAATGTGTATCTCTGCCAATATGAAAAATCCTGTTTATATAAACAAGGCGGACAGTGAAGTGGAATACAAAAATCTTGAAAACATGACACCGTTTATACAAAACGTGATGGTTGGAATTAAAACTGCAGTTTACCGTGCTTCGGGTATACTACATTACTTCATGAGTGGGGTAAAGAGAATTTTTGACAATGAACTGCTAAATCATTTGCAAAAATTAATAAGCGTATCAAATTTTAATACTGATTTACTATGTTCTGTAAAATTAGAGAGTAAATCCATCAAGTCTATCCCTATAGATGTTGTACCTAAGGACGGTGATTTGGATCTTGGGAATGGAGCAAAATCACATACTAATTGGCAAAACTACAAGAAACTTTCGTGTGCTGACTCCTTACCTTTTCAAAAGGCTCAAGAAAGTATTGGCTGGAACCAAACTACTTATCAATATGATGATCACTTGAATAACAGAACAGAAATGTGTATCTCCGCTAGAACAAAAAATCCTGTTTATATAAAGAAGGTGGTCAGTGAAGTTGAATACAAGCAGCTTGAAAACTTGACACCGATTATACAAAAAGTGATGGTCGGAAATAACACTGAAGTTTACCGCACTTCACCTATAATACATTACTACATGAGTAAGGTAAAGAGAATTTTTGACAATGTAATGCTAAAGTATCGGCAAAAAGTTGCTGTTTTTGGGGAATTTAGTAGTGTATACAAATCTATGTTAGCAGTTAGTATGTGGAATAGTAGCTTTTTCTTGAAGCCTCTCCAACCTGTAGATTCTTTGTATGCTGTAAAGCCACATGTGAAAAGACACTTGAATTTCAACCAATTTCAACAAAGAGACGAAAGTTCAGATCAGTATGAATTTATTCTTGGTTGTAAAGATAGTTTATATGTGGAAACAATATCACATTTTGGCGACGAAGAACAGGATCCGAATCCTAATAAAAATCTGTTCAGTAAACTGAAAAGCAAAATACACTTGGAATTAAGGCGAATTCAGGAAATGGCAGGATTAGGAGTGAAAAAAAGTATGAGCCTTGCTAAAGCTGTGATTTCTCGAGCTGTATGTGATGGTGAGCCTTCAAACATTAGCTATGCTTCCATTGGAACCTGTAACCCGGTAAAGCAATTAAGGACAAGTATGGATATGTTTAATGATAAATACAGCTTGAGCCAGATTAAACTAGGAGATGGACGAAATGGAGGTGTCTTTCTTGCCAAAAGTAAATCCAACGGAAGAGAAGTCGCCGTAAAAATTGTAAATTTAGAAGATCTGATCCGAGATGAAATATCCGGAATTAGTATCCCAGCGGAAATTTATTGGCTGAAAAAAGTCAAAGACATAAATGGTTGCCTAAAATATATTGACTATTATTATGACGAAAAAAATGCCATTATTGTTACCGAATTCCAAGAAAATTGGCTTAGTTTGGATGTTTTTATCTACATCATGATTCATTTTAAAGAACAACTGCAGAAACATGGAATAAGGGATAACTGGTTGACTGAATGTCTAGTCCTTAAAATATTCCAACAAATAGTGTCTATAGTTGCAAAATTAGAAGAGTGTGGAATTGCTCATAGAGATCTAAGGGCAAATAATATGCTTATAGACGTCAATTTCAATGTAACCCTAATTGATTTTGATGTGGCTAGAAAAATGGAAGATGAAATTACGAATCCGGTACTTATTTACGATCATTGGTTTCCTCCTTCTGAAATTAACAGCTATCACCGAACAATGAAAGAAAAATATAATACTCTTAACTATGATTTTTCAGAAAGTGACAAAGAAATCATGGAAGAAATGAAAAGACTCTATGCAATAGGTCCAATGACAACATGGTCCTTAGGAGTAATCTTGGCACAACTTTTACTTCTTGAACCGGACACATTTTGGGAGAGTGCAGACTCAATTTCCGAAGCTGTGGAAAGCAGAATATATGAATGCTCAGTTTCACCACTGGTCAGAAAGTTATTGTTTATGTGTCTGAACCAAGATCCAAACAAACGGCCAAGCACCAAAGAAATTTTGGATTATTTAAATTTAAATCTACCATACATCATAAATAATCAAATAAAGGAGAACAAAAAATTTTCCTTTAAGAGAATTGAATCTAATATTGAATATATGATTGAAGATTGAATCTTATGTTCAATTTGTGTTTGAAGATGGCCCAGTAGGGCTGCAAATGTAAAGAATGATTTTGTCCCGATATATTATTTACGTATGATTATGATTGCACAATATATGCTAACTTCATACCGTTACAAACTAAATAATGGCTGGCAACAAACTACTCGTCAAAATGATGATCACTTACAGCATACATGACACTAAATATGAAAAATGGATGTTTGGTATTAACTATGTAGTTTATCGTGGCTCAGCTATATTGCATTGCTACAAGAGTGAGGTAAAGAGAATTTTTGACAATGGACTATAAAAATCAAGAAGCGTAACAACCTTTAATACTGATTTACTATGCTCTATAAAATCAAAGAGGAAATCCACCGATTCTTTCCCTTTAGATGTTATACCTTGTCACATTTACAAGAATAAGCAGGGTGCCGCTTTTGAAAGACTCTTTTGGGTGCCGCTTTTTGAAAGACTCTTTTGGGTGCCGCTTTTGAAAGACTCTTTTGGGTGCCGCTTTTTGAAGGAAGTAATAACTGGTGCCGAACTACCGTTGCAATGATGATCGTTTGAATAAGTTAACAGAAATCATATTAGGCAAAAATAATTAAAAGTGCTGTGTTCTGACTTCGAACCTTTCCAAAGGACTCAAGGAGTGGCTGATAACAAACTACTCGTCGCTATGATGATCATTTGAATAAGAGAACAGAAATGTGTATCTCTGCCAGAATGAAAAATCCTGTTTATATGAACAAGGCGGTCAGTTAAGTGAAATACAAACAGCTTGAAAAGATGACACCGATTATACAATAAGTGATGGTTGGAATTAATACGTTAGTTTACCGTGCTTTGGCTGAAGGCATTACTACATGAATAAGATAAAGAAAATTTTTCACAATGGGCTGCTAGATTATCTGCAAAAAGTAATTGCTATTGGGAACTTTAAAAGTGTATAAAAATCTACCTTTTCGGGTAGTACACCAAATAGTGTTATTTTTTCTTTATTTTTCTTTTTTTTGAGCCTTTCCGACCTGCTCATGCTTTGTATGCTGTAAACCAAATGTTAAAAGACACTTGGATTTCTACCAATTTTAACAAAGAGACACAAGTTCGGATTGGTACAAATTTATGTATAATCATGTTTGCAACGAAGAACAATATCATAATCCTAAAAAAAGCTGTTCAGTCAACTCAAAAGCAAAATTATGCTTGGACTTAAGGCGAATTCAGGAAACGGCAGGGGCAGGAATGACAAATAGTATTAACCGTGTTAAAGCTATGATTTCTCAAGCTGGATGTGATGGTGGGCCTTCCAACATTAGCCACGTTTCCAGGAGAAAATGTTACCCGGTAAAGAGATTAAGGACAAGCATGGAGATGCTTAATGATGAATACTCTTGAGCCAGATTACGGTTGGACACGGACGATATGGAGATGTCTTTCTTGCCGGAAAGACAACGGAAGAAAAGTTCCCGTAAAAATTGTAAAATTATAAGATAATATGATGGTCCGAGATGAAACATCTGGAAGCATTATCCCAAAGAAAAGAAATGTCTGAAAAAAGTCAGAATAAAGTCTGAAAAGAGACTGAACAAATTCAGATATAGGTGGTTGCCTAATTAATAATGAATAATTAATGCCTAATTAATAATTAATATTGATTTTTTTGTTAACGAAAAAAAAAAAATGCTATTATTGTTACTATTCCAAGAAAATAGCTTGGTTTGGATGTTTTTACCGACCAGATAATCCAAATAAAGAATAGACACAAGAATGTGGAATAAGCTAACACTGGTTGAGTGAATACATATTCCTTAAAAATTCCAACAATAGTGTCCATAATTGCAAAATTAGAGGAGTATGGAGCTGATCCTAGAGATCTAATGGCAAATGATATGTTTATAGAGATCTCTTTTTTTGCGAAGCGATCTATCAAGGAATGATAAAGGGGTTTTTTAATCCGAATTTATTGAAATCGAATTACAAAATCAGGTTTTGTAATTGGTAATGTTTATAGATCTCCGAATCGATCTGTCCTTTATTTTTTTTTTTCATGTCATTGCTACGGTCTTGGATTTAATAGGCAGACGTTCGTCTGAACTTGTAATAATGGGTGGTTTAACTTAAATCTAATTGATACGGCGTCTTCTACCACGGAGGTTTTTCTTTCAAATATGCTCGTTGCCGGTTTTCTACCAACAACCTGTATTCCAACACGTTTAACTGATACGTCAGTGTCTTTAACTGATATTTTTCGTCTCTTCATTTGGTTTGGAATTCTTTTGTAGCGAGTGATATTTCAGCCAATTTTCCTGTACTTTCCATTTTCAACCTTGAAAAAACGCTGAGTAGGAATTCTCCAGCATCTGATTCAGCTTCTTTTAGGTTTGGTTTGAATGAATTGATCCAACTCTGATCCCGTTTAGC